>NC_056727.1:249239913-249497413 GCF_019279795.1 Protopterus annectens | reverse complement strand
GGGCTTTTGGGGAAAAAAGGGAAATTTTTCCCCCCCTTTTTTTTTAAACCCCCCCTTTTTCCCCTTTTTTTCCCCCCTTTTTTTAAAAGGGGGAAAAAAGGGGGGGGGCCCCTTTTTTAAAAAATTGGGGTTTTTTTTCCCCCTTTTTTAAAAACCCCCCTTTTTTGGGGGGGGGGGGGGCCCCCCCCCCCCTTTTGGGGGTTTTTTGGGGGAAAGGGTTTTGGGTAAAAAAGGGGTTTTGGGGGGGGTTTTTTTTGGGGGGGGGGCCCCCCCTTTAAAATTTTTAAAAAAAAATTTAAAAAAGGGGGGAAAAAAAAAACGCACCCCAAACCCAAACCCCTTTTGGGGTTTTTTTTTTTTCCCCCCCCCCCGGGGCCCCCCCTTTTAAAAAGGGGAAAAAAAATTTTTTTTTTTTAAATTTTTTTCCGAACCCCCCCTTTTGGGGGCCCCGGGGGGGGCTTTTCCCCCAAAATTTTTTTGGGGGGGGCCGGATTTTTTTAAAAAAAAAAGGGGGGGTTTTTTTTTAAAAAAAAAAAAAAAACCCCAAAAACCTTTTAAAAATTTTCCCGGGTTTTCCCCTTTTTAAATTTTTCCCCCCTTTTTTGCCCCCCCCCCCCCAAACCCCCAAAAATTTTTTCCCCTTTAAAAATTTTTAAACCCCAAAAAATTTTCGCCCAAAACCCCCCCCCGGGGGGGGGGAAAAAAGGGGGGGGGAAAAAAATTTTTTTTTTTTTTTTAAGGAAAACCCCCCGTTCAGGGTTTTTTTTTTTTCCCCTTTAAAAAAAACCCCCCCCAAAAAAAAGGTTTAAAAAAACCTTTTTTTTCCCCCCCCCTTTTTTTGGGGGGGGGGTTTTTTTTTTGGGCCCGGGGGGGGGAAAAAAATTTTTTCCCCCCCTTTTTTTAAAAAATTTTCCCCCGGGGGAAAAAAGGTTTTTCCCCAAAAAAAAAGGGGGGAAAAAAATTTCCCAAATTTTTAAAACCCCGGGGGGGAAAAAAAAGGCCCCCCCTTTTTTTTAAAACCCCCCCCCCAAAAAAAGGGGCCCCCGGGGGTTTTAACCAAAGGGGGGGAAAAAAAAACCCCCCAAAAAAAACCCCAAATTTGGGGGCCCAAAACCTTTGGGGTTTTTAAAAAAAACCGGGCCCCCCGGAATTCCCTTTTTTAAAAAATTTCAAAAAAATTTTTTTTAAAAAAAAAGGCCCCCCAAAAAAAAAAGGGAAAAACCAAACCCCAAAAAAAAAACCCCAACTTTTTTTGGGGGCCCCTAAAAAAAGGGGGGCCCCCGGTTTTTGTTTTCCGACCCAAAAAAAAAAAAAAATTTTTTTTAAAAAATTTTTTTAAAAAAAAGGGCCCCCCCCCAAAAAACCCCCCAAATTTTAAAATTGGGGCCCCCGGGGGGCCCCCCAAGGGGCCCCCCCCCCAAAACCCCCGGGGGGGCCCCTTTCCCCAAAAAACCCCCCTTTTTTTTCCCGGGGTTTGGGGCCGGCAACAAATTCCTTTTTAAAAAAAAACCCATTCCCCTTTTTCCGGAAAAGGGAAAAAAAAAATTTTTTAAAAAAAAAAACCAAACCCGGGTCCAAAAAATTTTAAAAAAAAATCCCCCCCAAAAAAAAAAGGGGGAAAAAACAAAGGGGGGGCCCCCAAAAAAAAAGGGCCCCTTTTCCCCCCCAAAAAAAAAAAGGTTTCCCAAAACCTTTAAAAGGGGGTTTTTCCCCCCGGGAAATTTTTTTTCCCCCCCCCCCCAAATTTAAAAAAAAGGGAAAAAAATTTTTTTCCCCTTTTCCCCAAAACCCGGGGCCGGCCTTTTTTAAAACCCCCAAAATTTTAAGCCCCCCCCCCCCAGCCCCGGGGGGAAACCCCTTTTTTTTTTTAAAAAAAAAAAAATAAAAGGGAAATTTAAAAAAATTTTTTTTTAAAAAAAGGTTTTTTGTTTGGCCAAAAACCCCCCCCAAAAAAAAAAAAGGGGTTTTTTTTTTAAGGGCCCGGGCCCCCCCCCCAAATTTTTTTTGGGGAAAAAAAAAAAAAAAAAACCCCCCCCAAAAAACCCCCCTTTTAAAAATTTTTTTGGGGCCCCCCAAAAAAAACCCCCCACCAAAATTTTGCCCCCCCCCCCTTTTAAAAAAAAAAATTTTTTTTCCAAAAACTTGGAAAACCCCCCCCTTTTTTTTTCCCAATTTCGGGGCCCCCCCCCAAAAAAGGGGAAAAAACCCCCAAAAAAAACCCCCTTTTGAAAATTTGGGGGCTTTTTTCCTTAATTCTAAAAAAAAAAAAATTTTTAAAAAAAACCCCCCGTTAAAATTTTTAAAAAAAAAAACCCCTTTTTCCCGGGGGAAAAAAAAAAAAACTTTTAAAAAAGGGCCTTATTTTTTAAAAAAATTTTTTAAAAAAACAACCCCCCCCCCCCCCCCAAAAACCCCTTTCCCCCAAAAAAATTTTTTTTACAATTTTAAAAACCCCCCCCCCCCAACCCAAACCCGCCCAAAATTTTAAAATTAAACCCCAAAAAAAATTTCCCCCAAAAAAAACCCTTTTCTTTAAAAAATTTTTTTAAAAAACCCCCCTTTTTTCCTTTTTCCCCTTTTTTTTTGGGGAAATTTCCCCAAAGAAAATTCTCTAGCAGATACCTTAAGCAGAACTACCACGGATGCTCACGAATGGATGCTGCATCCAGATATCTTCAAAGCCATAACAAAGAAATGGGGACTACCACAGATAGACCTGTTTGCCTCCCCACACAATCACCAATTGAAGAAATTCTGCACAAGAGCATACCACCCACTTGCTTGGAGGGTGGACTCCCTATCCTTCAGCTGGAAAAACCTGACAGCATATGCATTTCCACCTCTTCCCTTGATGTACAGAGTTCTACTGAAGATCAGAGAGGATCAGCCAAGGGTAATTCTGATAGCTCCAGACTGGCCGAGGCAACATTGGTACCCGCTACTGAGAAGCATGTCTCGGACACACGCATGGCCTCTACCTCTATGTTCCTTACTACTAACACAGGACAACTACACGATCCTACATCCAAACTTGAAAACACTGCAGCTAGCTGCTTGGAATATTGCATAAAACAAAATAACCCAGGTTTATCTCAGAGGGTTAAGGACATTATCCTGGAGGCACGCAGACCCTCCACAAGGAAGACTTATTCAGCCAAGTGGAAAAGATACCTCATTTGGAGTGCAGCAAAGGGAGAAAATGTCTCATTGGCAAACATAGCACACATCCTGGAATATTTAGCAGAGCTGTTCCACAATGGCCTGTCTTGCTCCTCCATTAAGATTCATGCATCAGCAATTTCAGCAGAATACAACATGGATCCTCCTGTCTTCTCTCATCCTCTACTCAGGCAGTTCTTGAGAGGAATCAAAAATGTAAAGCCTCCAAGGAAACCACCTTTACCTACATGAGATCTCAACTTTGTGCTGGAAAAGTTAACACTTCCCCCTTTTGAACCAGCAGCAACAGCAGAATTACAATTCTTGTCTTGGAAAACTGCTTTCCTGCTAGCAATTACTTCAGCAAGAAGGGTATCTGAGTTACAGGCATTAATGGCAGTACAACCCTTCCTTATCTTCCATCAGGACAGAGTCTCTGAGAACTAACCCTACCTTTATGCCAAAGTGGTCTCCAGAGTATCATTGAACCAAGCGATTCATTTACCTACATTCTTCCCCAACCCACAGAACAGGGGGAAAGACTGCTACATACCTTGGATGTGCACAGACAATTACGCTACTATCTGGACAGAACTAAGACCAGCAGAAAAACTGACCAGCTTCTGGTAGCATATGCAACAGGAATGCAAGGAAAAGCAATTTCAAAACAGACAATCTCAAAATGGATAGGAAATTGCATTCGATTTTGCTACTCTTTTCATGGAAAGACAACTCCTGATAATATCAGACCTCATTCCACAAGAGCTACAGCCATCACTACAGCTTTCCTACGAGGAATGGCTACCAAAGACATTTTAGAAGCTGCTACTTGGAGCTCCGTGCATACATTTGCCAAGCATTACAATCTTCCTTATACTCTAGATCCCGAGCAGGTTTTGCCACTGCTGTTTTGCAAGGGATCTTAACTACACCATCTTTATCTTAGTGCCTCCTCCCCCAGTTTGGCTATGGTATTCTACCCATATGTTAGGACTGCAGATGCATCCTTGAAGGACATAGTACAGTTTTGTACCTACCATAAATGTAGATGTCCGATAGGTATGCATCTGCAGTCAGGATTACCCACCCTCCTTCCCTCTGTGGTATTCCTAGGGTATTTACCCTCTTTTAGCTAGCTGGGGAATCTATTATGGTGTATTTGTTTGTATATATGTATATATATATATATATATATATATATATATATATATATATATATTTTTTTTTTATGTTGTTTGCTCTCTACTGTTTGGAATTATTTGCATTTATCAAAATTTAGCCTTCCTAGAGGGCACCTGGCATCTGGGGCAAGAAACACTGAGGAAAATGGCGTCGTCTGATTCCTTTATACCCAATAAACAGCAGCTATGACGTCGGGTGAAGTGCGACATCAGCCGAGGCCAGACCCAGACTTTGGAATCCGGCCGACCGAAGGGCTGCCTGAGGCAGGACAACCCATATGTTAGGACTGCAGATGCATACCTATCGGACATCTACATTTATGGTAGGTACAAAACTGTACTTTGTCATCTCGGTTATTTAAAATTCAAGTAAGTGGGTTTTCGATTATATCTGTATGTATATACATATATATATATATATATATATATGTATATGTATGTATGTATAGGTTCCCTTCAGAATGTCGAAATCCTGAAATCTCAAGTTTCATATGTAAGGGTACTTTTAACTGTAGAATCTTACTTGATATATTTTCTTCTCTTACCAATGTATAACTGACGTTGTCTTTTTACCCATGTTCTATATCTTCTTTTAACTGGAGTGTTTTAGTAAGTTCTTGTTATATTACTATGCTCAGCATATATGATACAACCTGTTTTCTGTTTTATGCTGGATGTACTGTATTTGTATAACTTGATGCTGGAGCTTTTCTCCCCGGGCCTCCGCTGAAAATGGACTTGGTCAAGTCGGAATTTCCCGGTTAACAAATGTAAAATAAATAAATATGGTCTAGACCATATGATCGAAGTTTCTGAATTTTGAAATTCTGAACGGAGATATGCATACAGCACGGAGTAGGAAATTTCCCTTTTCCTCGTTGTAGTGCAATCTTGGAGTTGGTATATTTCAGTAGCGGGGGTGTGGGGGATGCAGGGGGCTTGCCCCCCCATAAATGTTTAATTAGTTTTTGATTTGTTTCAGAATTTCGAGATTCTGAAACATCGGTCATATGGTCTCGATTATATGAGATTTAATGTTTCAGAATTTCGAGATTCCGAAGCTTTTCCCGGTTAGGGGTCGCCACAGCGGAACTCCGGTCCGTTTATGATTGGCAGTAGATTTTTTTACGTGCCGAGTTGCCAGCCCTGACACACAACCTTCAACAAAGGTATGCCCATTCATGCATGTCTCCACACAGAAGACGCTTTAGCTGAGAATTGAACAGGACGTCTTACTGTGAGGCGACAACGCTACCGCAGCACCACCACCACAGTTGTATAAAGAAATACATCTTCTTCTTTCGGCTTTTCTCGGTTAGGGGTCGCCACAGCGGATCACCTGTCCGCTCATGATTGGCAGTGGAGTTTTACAGTGTCGAGTTGCCAGCCCGGCGCCCAGCCTTCCACAGAAGACACACACACACGCACTCACACCTAGGGCCAATTTAGAGTGTTCAGTCCACCTGCAGCATGTCTTTGGGATGTGGGAGGAAACCGGAGCACCCGGAGGAAACCCACGCGACCACAGCGAAAACATGCAGACTCCGCACAGAAGGCACCCCAGCCGAGAATCGAACCGGAGAACCTCTTGCTGTGAGGTGACAATGCTAACCACTGCACCACCGTGGCCATCCTGTATAAAGAAATACATCTAATAGGACTTAAATGAGCTATTCAAGCCTACTTGAGTGCAAATTTGTATTGATCTCAACAGTGGAGATTGACATACCCGGAGTACTTTCTTGAACTCCTCTGCTTTCGCTCCATTCAGTTTGCAGGTCTTCAGCTTAGTCTCTTTTGACTCTCGAGCTTTCTCTGATCAGTATTTTCAGACGATTGTGGCAAACAGTGGTTTATGCTGTTGGCCGACTGTTTCACTGGGGATGACTGTGCAATTACAGATTCTATCCCAGTGTCCTTTCGTTACTAGGAGGAATTCTGACTGACTTGCATTTACTGTAAATCTAACTATACTGTAAATCTAACTATCTTGACCCAATTCAGAAAAAAATTGCTAGTGTTAAGTACAAAAAAAAGAAAAGTTGCATTCTGTCCCTTGATGTAAAAATCTGGGTTCACTGTTAGGAAAAAGAAAAATGCATGCTGAACGTGTCTGAATTTATATGACCCTCTCTTTATGTACATATACTTGTGTGTGTGTGTGTGTGTGTGTGTGTGTGTGTGTGTAGATATATGTATGAATTTATTACTAAACGTCATATGTACATATTGCCAAAACGCATTTAATCTGACAAAACAGTCTGTTACTTTTGTTGAAAACCCATTTTGTTGACTCTTTTAAACCAATTAGAAAAAAGATGTTTTCCTTCTTCAGTCAGTTAAACGGGGGGGGGGGCACCAACTTGCAAATATAGTTTGTCTTGGTGGTGGTACTGTTAGGGAAAAGGTGTTTATTACTCTAAACCATAGGGTTGGGGTTACAGAAGTGGGTGGGATTAGAGTAAGACTAATTGTAGGTATGATATTTGGTGGAAAATGGGGATTCATGCGAGTGCTACATTGACAAATATTTGTGTAAGCATGAAACAGAGTATGAAAGTATGTTTGAATGTCAGATTTTGTTTGCTAAAAGTGTGTATGTGACACTTGTGAACTGCAAGCACTATATATATATATATATATATATATATATATATATATATATGTGTGTGTATATATATATATATATATATATATATACACACACACACACACACACACACACACACACACACGTGTGCTTTTGCCTTATTACAGTCTATGTCTGCATATGCGAGAAAGAGAGTGAGTGAGAAAGTTCACAGTGTATGATCTTTGGGCAGTGGGGCTGAAAAAATTTCTTCTTTTCCCAACTGTTCTACTGTCTCAAAGTTTAGTATGTATTACTTTTTGGATATTCTTATGTTCTTTTTTTTAAAGAAGTTAACAGTGTGCAGAATATGCAGGCAAATCGTGTTTGCTGTCATAATTTCTGTCAGGAAGCTGACTTGAACTGTGTGTGTATACATGCACACCTATTCATGCTCATAAATGTATATAAGTAATGCTCATAAATATATATAACAAATGTCAAAAATAAATATCTAATGTAATAATGTATGTTCCTTGTGTTTCACTGTTGCAATCATCACCTGTGGGTTATCCCTGCTGTGGTAGCCCTCGGTCTGCCCGAATACCAGTGTGTGCCAGCTGCCGTCGCCTGTAATCTGATGTCAGGTCGTCAGTGCTATAAAGCAAGGCAGCTGACGTCATTACATCAATCTTTCTTGCCATGGAGCCCGTAGCAGAAGCAGTTCACACGAGTGCCAGTCGGTTGCTACCAGAAGTTGAATTTTAGCAGAAAATGTCTAAAGCCAAGTACCCCATTGGGGACCCTTTTTTCTTGCTCTAACCGATGTCCGAAAAAGTTACAGTTGTCTCGCCTGTGGAGAGCAGATCCCACACCGAGACTTTAATTATTACTGCAAGTTGAATTTTAGCAGAAAATGTCTAAAGCCAAGTACCCCATTGGGGACCCTTTTTTCTTGCTCTAACCGATGTCCGAAAAAGTTACAGTTGTCTCGCCTGTGGAGAGCAGATCCCACACCGAGACTTTAATTATTACTGCATCACTTGTTTAGGCCCCAGACCATGACGTCCCTTATTGCCGGTTCTGTGCCCTCTTTAATGTGAGAACCATTCGCCGTAGAGCTCTTTTTGTAGACAGGTACTTTCGTGTTCCATCTTCGAATTCCGATATGGCGTCCGTCAGCCAAGAATCTGTGGATATTCTGAAAAAAACAGGACAGGCCACACAAGGCTAAGCCTTCCAATGATGCTACCGCTAAGCAAGTCGTCATTTCTCCGGAATTCAGTGAGGCCCCTTTCGCAGCTCCTGATGCCCGACTCGTCTACGCAGGCCTCTGCTGAGACCCTTTCGGAGTCCGGTATGCCGCAGAAATCTACTTCGTCTTCCGAGCCTTTGGCTGTCTCTGCTTCGGTTGGGTCCAGAGCCACAACACAGGCACCGGCTTCTGAGGAGGCCTTTCGCACTATTGAATCTAGACAAAAAAATGACATCCTTGCATCTGACTACCGCTTCTTAGAGACCAATGGATTCTGTCAGGCCTAGAAGCCAGGCCACTCCTAGGAAATCTGCTTCTAGCCACTGCTCCCCCACCCCAATCTCAAATGCTTAAAATGGCAGAGAATCTCATCTCCCTTATCCTGGGTACTCAGGCCCCCACTCCTAAAAGGAAAAGGCATCCTTCTCCAGTTATTGACAGACCAAGAGTCTGAGTAATCTGATTATTCTGATTTTGAAGAGGAGCAACATCCCTTAACTGTTTATGAGAATTCAGATGCAGAGGAGTCTGTCCCTTTTGCCTCCCCTCCAGAGGACCTCTCATTTGGGGAAACCCTTCATTCCCTCAGGGAACATTTCCAATGGGAATCACAAGACTTCCCACAGTTTAAGAAAAGACTTAGAGTGTTTCAGAGCCTGCCCCACCACAGACCCCTTGCCATCCCACCTATTTTGGAGGTGGTGGATGATGAATTCCATGAATCCAGCTTAGCCCCTGATGCCCTGCCTCCTGCTCCAAGTAAACCTGACAAGTACTACAGAGTACAGGACTCTCACAAGTACCTGTTTAGGAATCCTGCTGCAGACCCTGAGGTCGTTGCACAGGGACCCAAAGGAGCTAAGACTAGTTCTGCCAAGAATCCTCTTCCTTCTGACAAAGACTCCAGAGCTCTGGACAGATCGGGTAAGAAAGTATACATCTCTGCAACCTTAGCTATCAGAGCACTCAATTGTCAGTTCCATATGTTAAAATAACAACACAATTTGGAAAAATTAAAACAGAAGATTGCTTCCTCTCCTGACTGTGCCAACTCAAAGGAGCTGGCAGAATTACTACACTCTGCTTGTCAAGTGGCCAAGCACTCATCACAATGTGGATATGATGCCCTAAAAGCCTCTAGCAGGGCACAAGTGACCAGATTTGTCATTAGGAGAAGTGCATGGCTGAAGGAACAACCTCTCCCTGATCATGTCAAGTCTAAACTTATTGATGCACCCCTAGACAAGGAGCGCCTGTTTGGGGAAAAAGCAGAAGTGCTTAAAAGGATGGAAGACAAAGCAAAATCTATGCAAACAATAAAAGATTTCTTTCAAGTTCAACCTCCCAGATTCAGCAGGAACTTTCCCTCTAAGCACTGGGCCTTCCCTGCACCCAGCAGACAGGGCCAAGGTAAGCCCCGCAGGGACAGGCCAACCAGGCCCCTATCCAAGGGCCAGCAAAGAAGCTAACAATGGACCACTTCCTTCTATGAGGCAGGGACTTCTAAGCCAAGCTTTTATGGCAAGCACTCACAATAAATCCCCCCCGCCCTCCCTTCACTCATCAAGGAGGAAGGCTCACCCCCTTCAAAGACAATTAGGTTTCTATAACCAGGGACCAATGGGTCTTAAAAGTAATTTCTCAGGGATACAGATTCTCTTTCAGCGAACTCCCAATTCCAAGAGGGTACCAAGACCTCCTCCCAAACCAGTGGGCAGATGCATTGAAGCAGGTCCAAACTCTTAATATCCCAAGGGGCAGTAGAACCTGTCCCTCCAAATCAAGCAGGCAAAGGTTTTTACTCCAGACTATTCCTTGTTCCCACAAAAGAGGGCACTTGGCGCCCCATCCTGGATCTATCTAAACTGAACACCTCCTTGGTGGTCCCCAAATTCAAAATACTTACTTTGCAGCAGCTCCTGCCTATGCTAACAAAAAATGTGACTTGTGACACCAGACCTAAAGGATGCCTACCTCCACATCCCCATCAGGGAATTGTGCAGAAAATTCCTGCGTGTTAGAGCAGCTTATCAACACTTTCAGTTCTATGCACTGCCCTTTGGCTTATCTACAGCTCCCAGAGTATTCACCAAATGCTTGGCCCCGGCTATAGCATTCTGCAGACCGAGAAATGTGCGATTTACCCTTCTCTGGATGACTGCCTCATTCAGGCAGAGGGCAAAGAAAAGTTGCTGCAAGACCTTCTCTTTGTCAAATCTCTCCTTACATCCCTAGGGTTCACCATCAATGAGAAAAAATCGAAACAAAACCCCACCAGGAAAATTATTTTTTCTGGGAGCTGGGCTAGACACAGTATCCCAAATGACCTTCCCATCCCCAGAAAAGCAGAGCTTCCTGCCTCTCTACTTCACCCAGCTGGCTTCCAGATGCCACCTCATTGTGAGGAAGTTCCTGCAAGCCCTGGGATACATGGCATCTTGCATCCTTCTTATCCCCCTCGCCAGGCTTCACAAGAGAAGACTTCAGTGGTACTAAAAGAGCCTTTGGTGCCAGCACTTCTCAGTCCCTAAAGACCACACTCCCTCAGATCCCATGTATAAGGGCCAAATTTCTCTGGTGGGCAGAGGCCTGTGCCATGAACAAGGGTCCTCCCTTCATCCTCCACCTTTCCGGCCAGACCATCACCACCGACGCCTCAGACATTGCTTGGGGTGCTCACCTAGCAGGCAGGTGTACCCAAGGCCTTTGGAATGCCCAGCAACTTTACTTGCACATCAATCAGAAAGAAATTATGGCAGTACAAAAGGCTCTAACTTCCTTCCATCCCCATCTCAGGCCAGGAAAAAAACTGACAACACCACAGTGATGTGGTACATCAACAAGCAGGGGGGCACCCAATCTTACCCCTGTGCAGGTTAGCCATGAGTCTCAGGTGTAGCCCCATGGAGGTGGCTGTAAGCCAAATTGCCCAATACCTACCAGGGGTCAACAACACCCTGGAAATCCACCTAAGCAGAAACTTACTGGACCCCCACAAATGGCAGCTCCACAGAGAATTCTTTCTGCAAATCACTCAGGAGTAGGGGACCCCAGAAGTGGGTCTGTTTGCCTCGCACCTCAACCACCAGCTGCAGAGGTTTTGCACCAGGGAGATGATGTTCATCGTGTTACCCTGCTGCAGTCATCACACTTGGGTTATCCTGTCGTCAGGCGGTCCCGCAGTCGACCTGAATTCCAAAGTCTTGGTCCGGCGTCGGTTGCTGTCACTTCTTCCCTGACGTCAGTGCGCCAGGGGTATATATGATGCATCTGACGCCATTTTCTTCAGTCTTTCTTGCCACGCGGTAGCAGAAGCAGTTCACAAGTGCCGGTCTGCCGACTCCTGATATTTTCGAAGTCGAATTTCAGATCCGAAGTCTTCAATAAAGCTAAGTACCCCGTTGGGGAAACTTTTCTTGCCTCAGACCGATGTCAGAAAAAGTTAGCAATTGTATTTCTTGTTGGAAGCAAATACCTCATAAGGATTTTCATTCTTATTGTATACCTTGCCTAGGCCCAGACCACGACGTCACTGGTTGTCGCTTTTGTGCTAGGTTCAATAAGCGTACTATAAAACGACGCTTTGATTTCGCATGACACTACTTCGGTAGAAAATTTAACTACACCATGCCGTCAGAGCAACCGACTACCGGCGTGCACACAAAATGCAAGGATAAGGACATGCAGCCTAGACCCAAGCCAGACTCCGAGGTCTCGGCTGGGCCGGTCTCCGGTTCACCAGTTTTCAGTGAGGCGCCTACGCAGCCCCTGGCTACCACAGAATTGGAACCCGAGACCGCTTCGGATCCTTTGGCGGAGAGTGCTAGGCCGACGCAGCCATTTTCTTTAGGCCCTACCGACGACATTGCAGAAACAGATGTCAGTGCTGCAGATACACCTTCGGTTTCTGAAGGTGTCTTCAGACCGACGACGCTCACTATAAAAACGTATCCTAAACTTAAGACTCCTCTTAAACGTAAAAAGACTGCACTTCAGTGTCCAGTTCAAGGCCCCATGCCTAAGAAACAGATGCTTAAAATGGCTGAAGATTTGATCTCTTTAATCAGGGGTTCCCAACCCCCCCCCGACAAAATGCCTAGACAAGAGGAAGATTATGCCTCCTCTGATCAAGTGTCTATTTCCTCAGGCTCCTCTGAGGAACAAGATTACTCCTTTCCCCCTTATGAAGATTCTGATGCTAAGGATTCCATTCCCTCAGCTTCTCCCCCTGAAGACTACTCCTTTGGGGAAACTTTACACACTATGAGGGAACATTTTCACTGGGAAGGTCAGGACTACTCTTGACTCCAAGAAAAGGCTTTTACTCCCCCAGCACAGACCTCTTGCTATCCCCCCAGTTTTAGACATTGTGGATGATGTTTATTTAGAATCTAGTTTAAATCCAGATTCTCTGCCTCCTGCTCCAGCCAAACCAGACAGATATTATAGAGTGCCTGACTCCCACAAATTCCTTTATAAAAGCCCTGTTGCTGACCCAGAGACTATCTCCCAGGGTCCCAAAGGGGCTAAGGCTTCTATGTCAAAAAATCCTGTACCCTCTGAAAGGGACTCCAGAGCACTAGACAGGTGGGGAAAAAGGTTTACACCTCAGCCACTCTAGCTATGAGAGCACTAAGTTGTCAATTTCACATGCTAAAATACCAGCAATTTCTAATGTCTCAAATAAGACAAAAAATGAGCACACTCCCTCAACAGTCTGAATTGAAGGAAATGCAGGATCTGTTGCATGCAGCTGAACAGGTTGGCAAACATACTTTACAATGTGGATTTGATTCCTTGGAAGCTTCCTGTAGAGCAGCTGTTACTGGGTCTGTTATAAGTAGGCATGCCTGGTTAAAGGAACAAACTCTGCCTGATCATGTTAAAGCAAAACTTCTAGATGCTCCCTTACAGCAGGATGTCCTATTTGGAGTTAAAGCAGAAGAAGTCTTAAGGAAAATGGAGGATAAGGCAAAATCTATGCAGACGGTCAAAGATTTTTTTACAGGTTCAGCCCCCTCGCTTCAGCAGAAATTGGCCAAAACAAAATTGGTCCTTTCCAGCTACTGACAGACCACAGAGGGGTAAATACAGACGCCCAAGAGGCAGAGGACAACCACAAACCCACTACAAACCTCGGCAATGGGGCACTGCAACACAGAAGGGAGGAGAAGACAGGCCCCAAACTACTAGAAGGCAAACTCAATGACTTAAACCTCATATGGCCAAGCAAGACTCTCTTGGCAGCTCCCTTGGGAGGAAAATTAGCACTTTTTTTCAGACAACTGGCACATCGTCACAAAGGACAAATGGGTCCTAGACATAATTTCACAAGGATACAGATTCCATTTCCACACCTTGCCAACAAAAAGAGTAATGCCAAACCTGCCACAAAATCAATGGGCAGAGGCACAAAAACAAATTACAGCTCTCATGGACATGAGAGCCATTCACCTGGTACCTACACGGGAGCAAGGCCAAGGATTTTACTCAAGACTCTTTCTAGTCCCAAGAAAGGACAATGCCTGGAGACCAATTCTGGACCTTTCAATTCTAAACACTTTCTTACAAGTACCCAAATTCAAGATGCTAACACTACAGCAGCTTCTTCCCATGTTGGGCAAGAAAGCATGGCTAGTAACGTTGGACCTCAAGGAGGCATACCTGCATGTCCCTATCAGACAAAATTGCAGAAGATACCTCCGTTTCATTGCAGGTTCAACCCATTACCAATTCTCTGCACTGCCCTTTGGCTTATCCACTGCACCCAGGGTTTTCACAAAATGCCTGGCACCAGTAATTGCATACTGCAGACAAAGAGGAATTCAAATATACCCATACCTGGACGACTGCCTCATCCAAGCAGAAAGCAAGGACATCCTCTTACAACATCTGGCTTTTGTAAAACATCTTCTAAGTTGCCTTGGGTACACAGTAAACGAAAAGAAATCAAAACTAGTACCCTCACAAAATATGACATTCCTGGATGCCAGCTTGAATACAACGGCCCAGAAGGCGTATCTGACACCAGCAAACAACTACAACTAAGTCAATATTTCAAAACCATGGCAACAAAGACCCAACTCCCTGCAAGAAAAATTCTGCAGGCCTTGGGCTTTATGGCATCTTGCATACTACTAATACCATTTTCAAAGCTGCATATGAGGAAATTACAGTGGTTTCAACAAGAGTTTCTATGGTGGTCACAGGCATGTCACCTCAACAAGGGTCAGGCAAACTATGACAACAGATGCATCGGACTATGCCTGGGGGGCACACATTGCAGGACAGTGCGTTCAAGGCATATGGACTGCAGATCAAAGGAATCTGCACATCAATCAAAAAGAGATGCTAGCTGTACAGAATGCCCTGACAGCCTTCAAGAACCTCTTGCATCCAGGACAGCTTACAATAAGGACGGACAACACCACAGTAATGTGGTACATAAACAAACAGTGGGGTACACACTCCTACCCTCTATGCAGGCAAGCAATGACCTTGTGGAACACAGCACTGGCTTACCAAGTTCAGCTACAAACTCAGTTCCTGCCAGGAAAAAAGAACACATTGGCAGACGACCTCAGCAGAAACATCATGGATCCCCACGAGTGGAAACTGGATCCACAAGTATTTGCAATGATAACTCAAAAATGGGGCCACCCAAACATAGACCTGTTTACAAGCCCCCAAAACTATCAGCTAACAAAATTTTGTACAAGGACCCTTCACCATCAAGCTTGGAAAGTGGACGCACTCTCATTCAGTTGGAAAAACCTGACAGTATATGCCTTCCCTTCATTGCCCCTTCTCTCAAAGGTGCTTCTGAAAGTCAGGAAGGAGAGACCCAGAATGATACTCATAGCCCCAGACTGGCCACGCCAGCACTGGTACCCACTATTAAGGAATATGGCCCAGGGCCCACCTTGGATTTTACCACAAATTGCTCATTTGCTCACACAGCAAGACGATCAGATTCTACAGAGCCAGCTCAAAACCTTAAATTTGGCTGCATGGCAAATCACCTAAGCAACCAGCCAGCTCCTCTTCCTCAAGCAGTTATGGATGTTATTCTGGAAGCTAGGAGGCCCAGCACCAGGAAGGCCTACTTGGACAAATGGAATAGGTTTTGTGCCTGGAACCAGGCTAAAGGCCAAAATACCTTTCAGCCTCACCTGCCTCAGATTCTACAGTATTTAACTGAGATGTTGCACAAAGGACTTTCTTTTTCATCTATTAAAATCCATGCCTCAGCTATTTCAGCCCACTACAACACAGATCCACCCTTATTTTCGCATCCGCTTCTAAGGCAGTTTCTCAGAGGGGCCAAAAACATTAGGCCCCCCAGGAGAGCACCTTCACCAACCTGGGACCTCAACTTTGTTCTGGAAAAACTTGCGCTACCTCCTTTTGAACCAGCTTTCTCTGCTGATCTAAAGTTTATATCATGGAAGACTGCCCTGCTGCTAGCAATAACTTCAACCAGAAGAGTCTCAGAGCTTCAGGCACTAATGGCAGTAGAGCCTTTTCTCATTTTCCATCAAGACAGAGTTTCTCTACGAACTAATCCTTCCTTCATGCCTAAGGTGGTATCCAGTGTGGCTCTAAATCAAACCATCCACTTACCCACCTTCTTTCCAAATCCACAGAACAAAGGAGAAAGACTCCTGCACTCCTTGGACATTCACAGGCAACTACGTTATTACTTGGATAAAACTAAGGTTTTCAGAAAATCTGACCAACTCTGTATCCTATGCTGCAGCTTCAGAAGGTAAGGCTATATCAAAACAGACCATTTCCAAATGGATAGGAAATTGCATTCGTTTTTGCTATACCATCATGGAAAACCAGTTCCTGCTACCATAAGGCCCCACTCTACCAGGGCAGCAGCTACATCTACAGCCTTCCTCAGGAGGGTGCCAACCAAGGATATTTTGGAAGCTGCAACTTGGAGTTCAGTACACACCTTCACCAAACACTACCACTTACCACTTTACTCTAAGACTAGTGCTGGCTTCGCCACTGCAGTTCTGCAGGGCCTTCTAGCCTTCTCTAACCCTCTTTGACTCCTCCTCCCATCCTTAGCTTTGGGATTCTACCCAAGTGTGATGACTGCAACAGGGTAACACGATGAACATAGTACAGTTTTGTACCTACCATAAATGTAGATGTTAGAGTGTACACCCTGCTGCAGTCCAGGTTACCCTCCCTCCATCCCCTCTGACCTAACTAAATCTTTACAATACTTTTGTGATGTATTTGCTTATAGCTGGAGGGATGTTGTGTTTGTGCTAAATTTTTTAGATTGGTACTAATTACTGACCACCTTTTTGGGGGCACCTGACATCTGGGGCAAGAAAAACTGAAGAAAATGGCATCGGATGCATCATATATACCCCTGGCGCACTGAAGTCAGGGAAGAAGTGACAGCAACCAACGCCGGACCAAGACTTTGGAATTCAGGCCGACTGCGGGACCGCCTGACGACAGGATAACTCAAGTGTAATGACTGCAGCAGGGTGTACACTCGAACATCTACATTTATGATAGGTACATAACTGTACTTTCTTCATGTTTCACTGTTGCAGCAGTCATCACATTTGGGTTATCTGTCTGCAGGTAGCCCTCAGCCGGCCTGAATACCAGAGTCTTCTGATTTCTGCGTCAGATGCTGTCGCTTCTTCCATGACGTTGGGTCATCAAGGGGTATAAAACCTGCAGCCGATGCCATTACATCAGTCTTTCTTGCTGTGTGGTGCCCAACGCAGAAGCAGTTCGCAAGTGCCGGTCGGCTCACTCCTGAAATTTTCGTTTTCGAGTTTCAGACCCGAAGCCTTCAAAAAAGATAAGTACCCCATTGGGGATCCTTTTTTCTTGCTCTAACCGATGTCAGAAAAAATTAACAATTGTCTTGCCTGTGGAAAGCAAATACCTCATAGAGATTTTCATTCTTACTGCGTCACCTGTTTAGGCCCAGACCACGACATCCCTCACTGCCAGTTTTGTGCCTTGTTCAATGCCCGAACTATTCGTTGTAGGGCTATTTTTATGGTTAAATACTTTCGTTCTCAATCTCCATACTCTGAAATGGCTTCATTAAGCCATCTGACTACCGATGTCCCGAAAAAACATAAGGATAAAGACAGAGACAGACCTCATAGGTCCAAAACTGCCGACGACGCTTCCATTAAGCTAGTCGCCAGATCACCCGGTACTCAGTGGGGTACTTTCGCAACCCCTGATACCCACTACTACAGATTCGCAGGCCTCTACTGAGACCTATTCGGAATCCGGTATGCCGCGAGATGCTTCTTCGACTATGGAACCTGCAGATGTCTCTACCTTGGATGGTTCCGGAGCCGCTGTGCAGGCACCGGCTTCTGTGGGTGTATTCAGGCCTGCAGACTTTCATATTAAACCGACAGCATCATTTCCAACTAGAAGTACCGAATTTCTCAGACCAAAAACTCACACTACGCCTAGAAAACCAAACCAATGACTCAGGCCCATATGCCTCAAAAACAAATGCTTAGAATGGCTGAAGACCTTATTACCTTAATTAGGGGAAGTCAGCCTTCCCCCTTTAATAGATCTAGAACCGATTTTCTTTCTGATTCTTCTGATCAGAAATCTGATATTTCTGCTCCTTCTGATTACCAGGATTTGCCCTTATCTACTTATGAGGATTCTGATGCAGAGGATTCCATTCCCCCTCTGTTTCTCCTCCAGAAGATTTTTCTTTTGGTGAAACTTTGCATACCCTTAGGGAGCATTTCCGCTGGGAAAGCCAGGACTATTCTGAGTCCAAAAAGAGACTTAGGGAATTCTTACTCCTGCCTCAACACAGGCCTCTAGCTATCCCTCCTGTTCTGGCTATTGTAGATGATGTTTTCTTGGAATCTAGCCTTACCCCAGACACTTTACCTCCAGCTCTCAGAAAACCTGACTGGTATTACAGAGTACCTGACTCTCATAAGTTCCTCTTTAAGAATCCTACTGCGGATCCAGAGACCATTTCCCAAGGACCAAAAGGCATTAAGGCTACTGCTGCCAAAAACCCTACCCCTTCTGATAGAGATTCTAGAGCCTTAGACAGATGGGGTGAAAAGGTTTACACTTCTGCTACTTTGGCCATTAGGGCTGTAAATTGCAAGTTTCATATGTTAAAGTATCAGCAGCATATTATGGGACTACTTAAACAGAAAATTATGTCGATTCCTGACTATGCTGAACACAAAGACTTGCAAGATTTAATGCATTCTGAAGAACAAGTTGGTAAACATACTTTGCAATGTGGTTTTGATGCTTTAGAAGCATCTTGCAGGGCTGCTCTCACTGGGTCTGTACTTAGAAGGCATGCTTGGCTTAAGGAACAAAACCTGCCAGATCATGTTAAAGCTAAATTACTGGATGCACCCTTAAACCAAGACAGAGGATGTCCTCAACAAGATGGAGTAAAAGCTAAATCTATGCAAACTGTTAAAGATTTTCTACAAGTCCAGCCTCCCAGATACAGTAGGCATTGGCCTTCAAAGAACTGGTCCTTTCCAGTCCCTTCCAGGCCTTCTCAGTCCAAACCCAGGAACAGCAGACCACCAAGACTTCAGTCTCAGGCTAAGCACAGATATAAGCAGTGGGGGGCTCCCACTTCCAAAGCAGGGAGTAGTAAGCCACCCCCTACAGAAAAGTGGCACAATGACTTAACCTTAACCCCTCCAAGCCCTGCTCAACTACTTGCTCCCTTAGGAGGAAAGCTCGCCCTACATGCAAAAAACCTGGAACTCATTACCCAGGACAAATGAGTTTTGAACATAGTTTCCCGCGGATACAGATTCCACTTCCACACACTACCAACCCCAAATGGTTGGCCAGAGCTCCCCCAAATCAGTGGGGAGGCCTAACAGCAGGTTCTTTCCCTTTTCAGTATCAGCGCTATTCAACCTGTCCCAGCAGATCTAAGGGGACAAGGTTTTTATTCAAGACTGTTTCTGTTACCCAGAAAAGAAAACTCCTGGCAGCCTAACCTGGACCTCTCTATTCTCAACACCTTTCTGGTGGTTCCAAAATTCAAAATGCTAACTCTTCAATAGCTTCTTCCAATGCTAAGCCAAGGATGCCTGTCTGGCAACCCTAGACTTAAAGGAAGCTTATCTGCATATCCCAATAAGAGAATCCTGCAGACAATACCTACGTTTCAGGGCGGGCTCCATGCACTTTCAGTTCTCTGCACGTCCCTTTGGCTTATCTACTGCGCCTAGGGTGTTCACAAAGTGTCTAACTCCAGCCATTGCATTTTGCAGTCAGAGAAATATTCAGGTTTACCCATACCTGGACTATTGTCTGATTCGGGCGGAAAGCCAGGACTTGCTATTACAACGCCTGGCATTTGTAAAGAAACTTCTATCCTCACTGGGGTACACCATCAATGAAAAGAATCTCACCTAGTACCCTGCCAACAGATTGTATTCCTGGGAGCAAGCTTGAACATAACTTCCCAGATGGCATTCCTCACTCCGGAGAAACAAGTTTATTTGACAACTTACTTCAAACTATTGGCCACAAAAACCTAGCTGTCTGCAAGGAAAATACTGTAAGCCCTGGGGTTCATGGCCTCTTGCATTCTGCTAATTCTATATGCAAGACTGCATGTGAGGGAACTCCAATGGTATCTAAAAAGTTTATGGTGTCAACATTCTCAAGACCTGGAAACAATGATTCCTATCATTCCTTGTCTAAGGATGGAGTTCCTTTGGTGGGCAGAGGCCTGCTACCACAACAAGGGACTCCTTTTCACTCTACCCCCTGCCGCCCCAACCCTAACAACAGACGCATCAGAATATGCATTGGGGGGCTCATGTGGCAGGGCAGTGCATTCAGGACAAATGGAACCCGAGACAGATGCACCTGCAACTCAACCAAAAAGAAATGTTAGCTGTACGGAATGCTCTGACAGCCTTCAAAGTCCTTATTCTCCCAGGACAACTATTGGTAAAGGCAGACAACACCACAGTTTATGTGGTACATAAACAAGCAGGGGGGAACCCACTCCTACCCTCTCTGCAGACTAGCCATGCCTCCGTGGGGCACAGCCTAGAGCTACCAAGTTCACCTACAAGCTCAATTCCTGCCAGGCAAGCAACTGGAGCAGAAATCTCATGAACCCACACAAATGGAAACTAGAACCCAAAATATTCAGCCTCTTGAGGAACAAATGGGGGACCCCAGAGGTAGACCTGTTTTCCTCCTCTCAGAACTACCAAGTGAATAAATTCTGCACCAAAACTCCCCACAGTCAAACTTGGAAAATGGATGCCCTGTCCATTACCTGGGAAATCCTCTTGGTTTATGCCTTTCCCCCTCTGCCTCTCCTCTCAAAGGTTCTACTAAAGATCAGACAGGACAAGCCAAGAACAATACTGATTGCACCAAACTGGCCACACCAGCACTCGTGTACTCCCTCTTGTGCAGTCTGACACTGCTACATCCATGGCACCTGCCTCAGACCCCTTCCCTGCTGTCTCAGCAGGCGAGCCAGATTCTGCACCCTCAGCTTCAAACCCTGAACCTTGCAGCCTGGCTAATTCCATGAGCTCTCCTCTAGCATCCCTCAATAAGCAGGTGCGGGATGTCATTCTGGAGGCAAGGAGGCCTAGTACCAGAAAATCGTATGCTGAAAAGTGGAAAAAATACTGCTCCTGGAGTCAGGCTCATGGGATGGCCACAACGGTGCCCAGCCTACCTCATATTCTAGAGTACTTAACAGAAATGCTCCACAAGGGCCTATCCTTCTCGTCAGTTAAAATTCATGCCTCTGCCATTTCAGCACATTATAATACTGAGCCCACCCCTCTTCTCTCACCCCTTGCTAAAACAATTCCTTAGAGGGGCCAAACATTTAAGACCCCCCAGGAGAGCTCCCACTCCAGCCTGGGACCTTAACTTTGCATTGGAAAAGCTCACTCTTCCCCCCTTTGAGCCAGCTGCAACAGCAGAGTTGAAATTCCTTTCTTGGAAAACAGCGTTACTTCTAGCCATCACTTCAGCAAGAAGAGTGTCGGAATTACAGGCCCTCATGGCAGTGGAACCCTTCATTATCTTCCATACGGACAGGGTTTCCCTCAGGACTAATCCTTCCTTAATGCCAAGGTGGTGTCTAGTATGGCCCTAAACCAGTCCATTCATTTGCCTGCTTTTTTCCCTAATCCACAAAACAAAGGGGAATGGATACTGCACTCTGCTTCTAATATCAGGCCTCCCACGCCACCCTGGGACATGAATTATGTGTTAGAAAAACTAACCTTACCTCCTTTCGAACCTGCCGCTTCTACAGAATTGAAATACCTCTCATGGAAGACTGCCTTCCTACTAGCTATCACATCAGCCAGAAGAGTGTTGGAACTTCAAGCTGTCATGGTTGTTAAGCCTTTCATTTTCCTTGCAGACAGAGTCTCCCTGAGGACTAACTCCTCCTTTATGCCCAAGGTGGTATCTCTTGTGACCCAGGCCATACACCTTCCAACCTTCTTTCCTATCCCTCAAAACAAGGGGGAAAGAATCCTACACTCACTAGACATGCACAGGCAACTCAGATACTATCTGGACCGTACTAAGCCATTCAGAAAAACAGAACAACTACTTGTAAGCTTTGCCCCATGGGCAGAGGTGAAACCCATCTCCAAACAAACAATTTCCAAATGGATTTCACACACTATCCATTTTTTCTACAGACTACATGGGTAACCCATCCCTAAGTCTATCTGTACCCACTCCACTAGGGCAACCTCTACTTTTCCTCAGAGGAGTACCCACCACAGACATCTTGGAAGCGGCCACCTTGACCCTCTATCCATACTTTACAAAACAATACCACCTACCCCTCATTTCTAAGTCTAGGGCAGGGTTTGCCTCTGCAATTCTGCAGGGCCTCCTAACCCATACCTAGGTCTCAACCTATCCTTCCACCCCTTTCCTCAGCTTTGGAAATCCTCCCACAGGTGATGACTGCAACAGTGAAACATGAAGAACATAGTACAGTTGTGTCCACTTACCATAAATGTAGATGTTCGGATGTATTCACTGTTGCAGTCTTGGTTTCCCTCCCTCCATCCCACATTTAACATAGTCCCCTAGGGGAACATAAGCTTCCCTAGGTGGCTTTTAGCCTCCAGGACCACTTCTCTCTTTTCCCTTGTGCCTCTGATGGGTTAGGGCAAGAAAAACTGATGTAATGATGTCGGCTGCATTGCTTTATAGCACTGACGACCTGACATCAGACTGCAGGCGACGGCAGCCGGTGCACAAAAACATTGACTCTGATATTCAGGCTGACCGAGGGCTACCACAGCAGGGATATAACACACAGGTGATGACTGCAACAGTGAATACACTCGAACATCTATATTTATGGTAAGTGTACACATGTGTACTTTCTCTGTATGTTGCAAGTGAAACTTAGCAGTGTGATTTTTTTCCACGTGTATCTTTTCTGTACTTTTGAGAAAAATACTGGAGTCTTACAAGTGTACTTTCACTGTGTGACTTTCTATTTTATGTTCTTTAGACTTCAAAGAAGAAATACTGAAGAAGAACTTATGAGACTGGCAAAGCAGTTTGACAGGAATTTTCTGGAGCAAGATGTCTGCCAAGAAGAAGTCCAGATTGAAGAGATAAGCCATGTAAATGTAGGCAGTTTGGTTGACTGCAAAGAAACAGTAGACAATTTGGATGGCTGCAGAGAAAATGTTCCTCAACTTCAGAACCTTCAGTTAGCAGTAAAACAAGCAAATGAAACAGAAATCTTAACACTGTCCTTCAGATCAGTACCATCTTCCAGTGAACTGCGGGCAGAAAGGTGCAGCCAGGTTTCTGTTGATCTTGAAGCTGAAGCTTCAATAAATGCTCTTTTTGATGGCCCCACACAGCATCTCACTGGCTCATTCAGTCCGGCATCATCTGAAACAACATCATCAGTTATTCCTTCGGGTGAAAATCTGAACAACCGAAGAACACAGACATGTGCATCTCTGCAGCCCTGTACTTCCCACAAGGCATCCATGCCAAAAACAGAAGGCTCCTCTGCGCTACAGACACAACAGAAGTCTCTGCCTGCAAGTACTGCTCAAGCTAAAGAAATGCACTCTACAAACCATGAAAGAAAGGATTCCCTGAAAACAGTGTCTGGTTCTCAATCTGCTGCCACATGCACTCCAAATGATGATTTTGATGATGATTGGTGCAATGATGACATGCTGGAAGATTCATTTGTTATGATGGTCACTCAGAATCCTGAGCTTGTTGTTAATACCAGGCATTCTGTTACCCAGCCAGCTGTCATATGTAGCAGCAGTTTAATTTCTAAAAAAAGAGAAGAAGTCAAAGATTGTAAGCACAATGCAAGTAGTATGCCATTGCTACCTTTAGCGAACCATATCCAAGCTTCTCATCAGAAAAGTTATGGCAGTGGTCTGCCTTGCATTGTAGAGGCTCTTCCTTCTCATAAGGCATCAGACCGTACTGATAATTTAAGTAATCAAGTCAGCCATTTCAGCCATTTGCAGACTAGTAATTTCAATAGTCAAAGAACTGGATTAGCTGCATCTAGTAGTACTAGAAAATGTGCGGCATCTATTGCACCAGTTAAAATTAGTGATGCGTGTATAGATGTTAAACAAGATTTTCATTTTCAGGAAAGGCAACACAATTTAACTTCTCATGGTATTCTTTCAGTTCCACATGAAAAGTCTAAACACAATAGTATTTCTTCTGCATTTCAAAAGCCACCAATTAGGGACCAGTTAGTAGATAAAGTGATAAGTAAAAGCCTGGAGAAGAGCTCTGAGACTGGAAAGATAAATTCAGCATGCACAGATGACTGGAATGACTCACTCTTTTGTGATCTAGTTATGTCGGACAGCATTTGGGATACAAATGATGAGGATGATGATGCATTGTACCAAATTTGTGATGATGTTGAAAAACTGACTCAGAGCCAAAGCAAGAACCCAGAAGAGAGCAACACCAAAACTACATGTGTGGCAGATGTTAAAAGAACGTTTAGTGGTACGTTGTTGCCTAAGCAAGAACAGCAGTGCAGGCTGGCTGTACAGCAAGGCTCAACTGAAAGCCCATGTACTTTCCCAAAGGGAACTGAAAGCCATATAACATCAAAATCAGCTGTAAGTGGGAGTGCACTGAGCAGTGGGAAAAACATTTCTGCATCATTGTCAGCTATTGCAAACAAGATGCTTGTTCAGAACTGTAATCGAGATTCTCAGAACCTCGTCCAGCATCCTTTAGGGAAGAACATTAACAATGTCTCTGTAACTTTTAATCGATCCAATTCTTTACCATCTGGGAACTTGGATATGAAAAACTGTATAACTGACACATCAAAGTCTTGCCAAGTTGTAGCTAACCAAAATGTAAAATACATGCAGTCTGGTGCAGTGCCAGCCTTCAGTTCAGATAGTGTCATATGCGAGTCCCAGAGTGGTTTCTCTCTTAACAGAACTTCAAATGCAGTGTCAAAGTTCCGTTTTACCAAGATAAAAGGCATTGTTCCTAATCTGTACAATAGCAGTAATCAAATAATGGGTACTGTTTCAGAGAGCGAAAGTGACACTCAGATTTGCAGTGGTACCGTAATTCAGTCCAGTTTAACTGTGTGTGGAAAGGTTGGAATTAATCGTCAGGTGTCTTTGAAGCGGCAGTTTTCTGACTCTGTTGTCCAGTCTGTCAAAGGTATGTTCTGAGTCTTGTTTCTTTTACATTTCTTGTTCCTTGTTTATAACTGTTAAAACTGTATACATTTTACTTTATCAATTTTACCAGGTTATACAAGTGATGTGATTTATTGTGTCACACAGTTTTCAGATTAAAAAAATAATTTTCACTTTACAAATTATTTGCATACAATCCAGATCTTGAGTTAACAATTTGCTTTGCTTTGTTGCATGGTTTTCTTGTATGGGTCCTTATTAGAAGGACAGAAGCTCCCGCGGTGGTGGTGCTGCGGTAGTGTTGTCGCCTCACAGTAAGACGCTGTCCGGTTCGATTCTCAGCTAGAGTGTCTTCTGCGTGGAGACATGCATGAATGAGCGTACCTTCGTGGAAGGTTGTGCGGCAGGCCTGGCAAGCCGGTACGTAAAAATCAACTGCCAATTGACTGCGGTGGTGGTGCTGCGGTAGCGTTGTTGCCTCACAGTTAGACATTGCCCGTTCGATTCTCAGTTAGGGCGACTTCTGTGTGGCGACATGCATGAATGAGCGTTCCTTCGTTGAAGGTTGTGCTTTAGGCCCGGCAAGCCAGCACGTAAAAATCTACTGCCAATCATGAGCGAACCGGAGTTCCGCTGTGGCGACCCCTAACCTGGAAAAGCCGAAAGACACAACAACATTAGAAGGACAAAAGCTCACAAGAGAGAAGGTGAAAAGACTGAACCAGGAACATTAAAAACCGGGAAGGTTGAAAAACAAACATCCTGATTTGTACGGGATCTCGATGCAGTGGGGATTGGGACTTTGCTTCTTTCCCCACTGTAGTGTAATCTCAGAGGTTGTATATGTTACTGTCTAGTTCTTTTCATAAGCTGTGACCAGCAACCTAAACTAGAATATTTAAAAATGTTAAAAATGAAGCTGATGAACTAAACCAAAAGGCACCTATAAGTCTGGAGAATGGCTCCTTTTGCATTCCCCCCCCATACTCACACAAAGTTATGTAGCACTTAACACTTGGCATGCATCATTGTTTTTTTAACTTGCTGAAAATTTTCAACAGAATACTTCTTGTACAGATGCCGTACTTTAGACCCCTGTTTACCTCCACTGGCCATTTGTGGGAGATCTTCCATCTTCTCTGCTACTTCCTCCTGTGGTGTTCCTATAGTGGATCTCTCGGTAGTTGAATTCATAATTGTGCTGATGTTCTTCGTGTTTCACTGTTGCAGTCATTACGTTTGGGTAATCTGCTGGCGGGTTGCCCTCAGTCAGCCTGAATAACAAAGTCTTGGGTCCTGCGTTGGTTGCTGTCTCCTCCTCCATGATGTCAGGTCATCAGGGGTATAAAACATGCAGCCGACGCCATTTTAATCAGTCTTTCTTGCCACGCGGTGCCCAAAGCAGAAGCAGTTCACAAGTGCCAGTCGGACGACTCCTGAAATTTTCGTTTTCGAGTTTCAGAACCGAAGTCTTCAAACTAAAAGCTAAGTACCCTGTTGGGGAAACTTTTTTTCTTGCTCCTTACCGATGTCAGTAAAAGTTAATAATTGTATTACTTGTGAGAAGCAAATACCTCATAAGGATTTTCATTTGTACTGTATTCCTTGCCTAGGCCTTGACCACAACGTACCTTCCTGTCGGTTTTGTGCTAAATTTAACCAACGCACTATTAAGCGTCGGTATATTTTTGCTTCTAAATACTTTGGTTCAAGATTTAACTATCCCGAAATGTCGTCGGTTAGCAATCTGATTACCAGAATTCACAAAACATGCAAAGAAAAAGGTGGAGACAGACCGTCGAGGTCCAAAACCGATGACGAAGCTTCTCCTAAGCCAGTCGCCGGTACTCAGTGAGGCGCTCTCGCAGTCCCTGATGCCCACTACTTTTGAGTCGCAGGCCTCTACCGAGACCCATTATGAGTCCGGTATGCCGCGGGATACTTCAAGTATTGAACCTGCGGATGTCTCTCCCTTGGATGGGTCCGGAGCTGCTGAGCAGGCACCGGCTTCTGAGGGTGTTTTCAGGCCTAAGGATTTGTATATTAAACCGACGCCATCATCAAAAACAAGGCCAAAACCAACTTCTATGGCTAAAAAAATGACGCATGAGCCATGTGCTCAGGCTCCTATGCCTAAAAAACAAATGATCAAAATGGCTGAGGTATTAATTACCCTGATCAGGGGTTCCCAACCCCCTCCTGCTAAGAGGCGTAGGCTTGGCACTAATTATGAATCTTCAGATCAGGTTTCCATTTCTTCCGATTCCTCTTCTGATCAGGAATTTTTTATTTCCCCTTATGAGGACTCTGATGCAGAAGAATCCATCCCTTCTGCTTCTCCTCCTGAGGATTTTTCTTTTGGAGAGACTTTGCATATCTTAAGGGAACATTTTCTTTGGGAGAGTCAGGATTTTTCAGAATCCAAAAAGAGGCTAAAGGATTTTCTTCTTCCTCAGCATAGGCCTTTGGCTATACCGCCTGTTCTAGACATTGTTGATGATGTTTTCTCAGAATCCAGCATGGCTCCTGATTCCCTACCTCCGGCGCCTAGTAAGCCAGACAGGTATTACAGGGTTCCTGACTCCCACAATTTTTTTTTTCAAAATTCCTACTGCTGACCCTGAAACAATTTCTCAGGGTCCCAAGGGTGTTAAGGCTTCTACTGCTAAAAATCCTACTCCTTCTGATAGAGACTCAAGGGCGCTGGATAGATGGGGTAAGAAGGGTTTATACATCTGCAACCCTGGCAATCAGGGCTTTAAACTGTCAATTTCATATGCTTAAATATCAACAGCATGTCATGGGCTTACTGAAACAGAAAATGATGTTGATTTCTGATTGTGTGGAAAATAGAGTTACAGAATTTATTGCATTCAGCTGAGCAAGTTGGAAAGCATACTTTGCAATGTGGTTTTGATTCCTTGGAGGCCTCTTGCAGGGCCGCCGTAACTGGATCTGTGATAAGAAGGCATGCTTGGCTCAAGGAGCAAAATCTGCTTGATTATGTTAAAGCTAAATTGTTGGATGCTCCTGTACAGTAGGACAGTCTGTTTGGTAATAAGGCAGAAGAAGTTTTGAAAAAGATGGAAGACAAAGCTAAATCTATGCAAACTGTAAAAGATTTCTTGCAAGTGCTGCCACCCAGGTTCAGTAGGCACTGGCCTACTGAGAATTGTTCCTTTCCAGTACCCAACAGAGCCGCTCAGGTCAAACCCAGACACTCCAAAGGCTCCAGGTTTTAGTCGCAAGGATCTTACAGGACAAAACAATGGGGTGCCTCCACCTCCAAATCAGGAAGTAGCAAAGCACTACCCTACGCTAAATAGTCCCAATGATTTTTCTCTGCCATTTCCAAGCACTTATCTTTTGGCAGACCCTTTGGGGGGAAAACTAGCACTTCATACTCAAAATTGGCATCTAATTAACCAGGACAAGTGAGTCTTAAATATAGTATCCCAGGGATACAGATTTCATTTCTACACGTTGCCAGTTACAAACGGATGGCCAGATCTGCCTCCAAATCAGTGGGCAGAGGCCCAGAAACAAGTCATGTCCCTCATGGATATGGGGGCTGTTCAACCAGTATCAGAAAAGGAAAAAGGACAAAGTTTTTATTCAAGGCTTTTCCTGGTACCCAGAAAAGACATGTCATGGCATCCATTTCTGGACTTATCCATTCTAAATACCTTCCTGGACATTCCAAAATTAAAGATGCTGACTACAACAGCTACTGCCCATACTAGGCAAGAATGCCTGGTTGGTAACTCTAGACTTAAAAGAGGCTTACCTGCATATCCCAGTCAGGGAATCTTGCAGAAGATACCTCCGCTTCAAAGCAGGCTATTTGCATTACCAGTTCTCTGCACTGCCCTTTGGCTTATCTACTGCGCCCAGGGTCTTCACAAAGTGCCTGGCACCAGTGATTGCATTTTGCAGACAAAGAAACATTCAAATTTATCCATATCTGGACGATTGTCTAATTCAGGCAGAGGACAAGGACACTCTTCTATAACATCTGGTGTTTGTAAAAAGGCCTCTAACATGCCTAGGGTACGCCATAAACGAAAAGAAATCACAACTGGTACCCTCTCAAATAATTACAAGCTTGAATACAGCTGCCCAGATGGCTTACCTCATGCCAGACAAACAAATTCAATTGATAACATACTTCAAACAAGTGGCCACAGAAACCCAGCTATCTGCAAGACAAATTTTGCAGGCTTTGGGGTTCATGGCATCCTGCATTCTACGAATTCCATATGAAAGGCTGCATATGAGGAAACTTCAATGATAGCTAAAAAGTTTATGGAGTCAGCATTGTTACAGCCTGGAAACAATGATTCCTCTCATGCCTTGCCTACAACAGGAGTTCCTTTGGTGGGCAGAGGCCTGTCACCAAAACAAGGGACTGTCATTCATTCATTCTACCCTCTGCCGCCCAAACCCTGACTACAGACGCATCAGACTATGCTTGGGGGGCCCATCTGGCAGGGAGATGCATTCAGGGCGAATGGAGCCCAAATCAAATGCACCTACATATCAACCAGAAAGAAATGCTAGCTTTACAGAATGCTCTGACAGCCTTCAAGGGCTTCCTTCATCCAGGACAACAACTGATAAAGACGGACAACACCACAGTTATGTGGTACATAAACAAGCAGGGGGTACCCACTCCTACCTCCTTTGCAGACTAGCCATGGCCTTGTGGAACACAGCCTTGACTTACCAAATACATCTACAAACTCAATTCCTACCAGGAAAGCAAAATACTCTGGCAGACGACCTAAGCAGAAATCTTATGGACCCACACGAATGGAAACTGGATCCACAAATCTTCAGCATGTTGACACGAAAATGGGGGAGCACAGACATAGATCTTTTTGCCTCTCCCCAAAACTGTCAGACAAATTCTTCACAAGAGTTTATCACAAAAAAGTTTGGAAAGTGGATGCTCTGTCCTTCAGCTGGAAAAACCTATCAGTCTATGCCTTTCCCCCTCTGCCCCTGTTCTCCAAGGTTTTACTAAAAGTCAGACAGGAAGAACCAAAAATGATTCTGACTGCTCCAGACTGGCCTCGCCAACACTGGTACCCACTTCTAAGGAATATGTCACACCTTCCTCCGTGGTACTTGCCACAGACACCTCATCTATTGTCTCAGCAGAACTATCGAATTCTGCTCACTCAGCTCCAAACTCTGAATCTTGCAGCATGGCTAATCAGCTAATTTCACCAATCACATCTCTCAGTAAACCTATGGTGGATGTCATTCTGGAGGCTAGAAGGCCTAGTACTAGAAAATCTTATGCTGATAAATGGAAGAGATTCTGTGCCTGGAATCGAGCACAAGGAATAAACACAGCAATGCCCAATATTCCTCAGATTCTGCAATATTTAACTGAGATGCTTCACAAGGGCTTATCTTTTTCTTCTATAAAAATCCATGCCTCTGCCATCTCGGCTCATTACAACACAGAGCCTCCTCTCTTTTCTCATACCCTGCTAAAGCAGTACCTCAGAGGGGCCAAAAATTTGAGACCTCCCAGGAGAGCACCGACTCCTGCATGGGACCTTAATTTTGGGCTGGAAAAACTCACCCTACCTCCTTTTGAACCAGCTGCTACTGCAGACATAAAATTTCTTTCTTGGAAGACGGCCTTTCTTTTAGCAGTTACTTCAGCTAGAAGGATTTCAGAACTACAGGCTCTCATGGCAGTGGAGCCTTTCATTATCTTTTATCCGGACAGGGTGGGCCCACAGGACCAGTCCTTCTTTTATGCCTAAGGGGGTATCCAGTGTGGCTCTTAACCAGACCATTCATCTGCCAACTTTTTTCCCCAAATCCGCAGAACAAGGGGGAGCAGATTCTGCATTCATTAGATATACACAGACAACAAAGATTCTACTTAAACAGGACAAAATCTCTAAGAAAGTCTGGGCAACTACTGGTGGTATTTGCTGCAGGGACAGAGGGGAAGGCTATCTCGAAGCAGACTATTTCAAAATGGATAAGCCATTGTATTCGTTTCTGCTACATGCACCATGGTAAATTTGTCCCCAAGGGGATCAGATCCCATTCCACCAGGGTTGCATCTACTTCTGAAGCTTTTCTCAGAGGGGTTCCTACCAGAGACATTCTAGAAGCTGCTACTTGGAGCTCAGTTCATATGTTCACAAAACATTACCATTTACCTCTCTTCTAAATGCAGGGCAGGCTTTGCTACTGCTGTCCTGCAGGGCCTTATAGCTGCTCCTAATGCTGTATAATTCCATCCTCCCATCCATAGCTTTGGGATTCTACCCAAATGTAATGACTGCAGCAGTGAAACACTAAGAACATAGTACAGTTGTGTATACCTACCATAAATGCAGATGTTCGAGTGTGTTCACTGTTGCAGCCCGGGTTACCCACCGGCCAGCCCCCTTTTTGTCTCTATTACTATACCTCTCCTTTCCTTCACTATGCTCAAAAGCCTTTTTGGTGTATTTGCTTTTAGTTGGAGGTAATTTTTTTGTGTTCTAAAATACATGCATATATATATATATATATATATATATATATATATATCTGGGGCGAGAAAAAATGATTAAAATGGCATCAGCTGTGTGTTTTATACGCCTGACGGCCTGACGTCATGGAAGAGGAGACAGCAACCGACGCAGGACCCAAGACTTTGTTATTCAGGCCGGCTGAGGGCAACCTGCCAGCAGATTACCCAAATGTAATGACTGCAACAGTGAATGCACTCTAACATCTACATTTATGGTAAGTGTACACAACTGTGCTTTTTCGTTCATTTTGTCTGTCATTTGATTTCAGACATCGAGCCATATTTATTCTCTGGTTTCTAGAGGGTGACCAAATGCCATACATGATGAGACTTTATTTTTCTGCTTTGGCTAAAAGCACGATATGGTCATATTTGTGAGTGCTTTTGTTTCATCTTTAACTAGGTCATATATAACCCACATTAACACTGTAAGCTCCCCTCTCGATTAGTTATTAGGCAAAAATGAGAATGAAAGGTGTAGGTAACGGTCTGTTTTCATCACTCTTCAAGTTGCATTTCTTCCCATCACCAGTCTTGGGAGTATTAATTATGAAAGTGCTGTTACTTAATTTTTCATTCCTTTCCCATGCCGTCATTTGGGGAAGCAGTACAAAACGTCATAGATTGGTACTAGGCTATCTGCCCTAGGGCCTGTACAAGCCTAGCCATAACAATTTCCTGGATATTTCTTCCCACAATATTTACTTCCCTGGACCCCTATCTATCAGAGCTCATCCTCTGCTAATTCAAGTAGTAATTGTTCCAGCAGCCTTTTTTTTCCTCTCTTGCAGTGAAGATCTGTATATGCAATATTCACAAATCTTCCATCATGTACCACTCCAGTACACATTCCTGGAGACAGAACTGCAGAGAACCATCACATAATACACCTGATCTGTGGTTATTTTTTATATCCATTCCTGAGTCTTTTACAGTCTTTGGGGAGCAATGTAATCCTTATTCTTGGAAGTCTAAATTACTTGGTAGTTGGTGTGTCAACATTACAGGGTTTCATTTTACCACTGTAACACTGCTCATTTGTGTAAGCCAGACATTTTAGTAAATACACACACTAGTTTTTTACTGTCTGGGTTAGCAGTCGTCATATTCCACGATTAATTTGAACAGTTTACTGTAGTAAGCTTTTCTTGGTTTGGTAAAAGGTGCAGAGTTTTCTCTATTAGCTGTATTCAACTCTGAAGGGCTACTTTGCTTTGATCTTTGCTGCCATACTGCAGAATTGGTGTTCTTTAAATCACTGTTGCAGTTATTTTGATAGCCGAGACTTTTTCTACAGGAGTCCCAGATGTCCAGCTTGATGTGGTGGGCACCTACCTGTCTTGGGACATCAGCCCATGCCATATTAAGAGCTTTCTTGCTGCTTTTTGTAGCATAGGCATCACATCATTGGTGTCTGCAGTTTGAGTAGTTCACCCTATTTCTTTTGCTGAGTAAAGATAAGTACCCTGAAAGGGAAAATACTTATCCTTTTTTCTAGTAGCTCTTGTACAGATTTTGGTTAAAATATGGATTTTGATGCTATCCATGTCATTATTCATCTCTGATGGCTCTTTGATCCAACCTCAGAGTCGAGTCGGCGACTGAAGGACAGATCCATAGCTCAAGCTCCTCCCTTTCCATGATCCCTTGCTGACCTACACCCCCAGATTTGGTTTACCATGGAAACTCTCAGACGTGATTCCAGCAGCTCAAGCAAAGTTTTCAGTTAAGTGACTTAGGTTTACTTTTTTGAGGATTTTTCCTTCCTTTTCTTCAGTAGTGTAGCCTTTTATTTCCCCTTTTTCCTTTCTGGGTAGTTAGTCGGGTTTTTCTCCTCTCCCTTAGCTTTCTAAGTTTATCTCTGTTGGTTCCCTTCTTTTTCCTGGGTCCCTTCCCTTAGCTCGGGTTAAGGGTTTCCTTAGCTGTCTCCACCTTCCCCCCTTTCTTTTTGTGCGTGTGTTTGTGCGCATGTGTGTGTGCAACATATCTGATCAGCCTTTGGGCTTTAAGAGATGCTCCTCGTGCAGTCAGAAGATGCCCCATCGCGACTCGTACGAGGAGTGTGTGTACTGTTTAGGAGAGAGTCGCCTGGAGGTTGAATGCGACATTTGTGCCGCATTCAACCCCAAGGCTCTCATAGATCACAGGAATAAATTCCTGCTAAAGGGACTCGCTAAAGGGAGACCTCCAGCATCCGGTTCCCCCTTTAAAGCCTTTCTGGATCACAAAAGGAAGACCTCCTTTTCCTCAAGGGATTCTCCTGCAAAAAAACAGGCTCTCAGATCGCAGCTCCCTAAATCCGAGCCCATCCTCTATGGTTCTAGATCTGGGCTCTTCCGCTCCAAGAGCCTCAGGTCAGTCAGATCTGAGGCCTCAGATCCAACCTGTTTGTTGGATCAGTCTTCGGTGCTGACGAAGCAATTGGATCCAAAGGTCACGCCGGACCAGATAATCATAGACAGTTCCCCCTAGAAGTCCTAGAAGTTTGGGTCTGAGGCATCGGAGTCTGTTTCCCTCCTGAGACCGCAGGACATTATCAAGGTCTCTGGCCAGGTCAGGGCATTTTTCTGTGTCCTCCTTGTCTTCCAGATTTTCCAGAAGTCTGCTCCCTGCTAATATGGATAGGATGATGAGGAGTTTCCTCAAAGCCCAGATCGATTAGGTTTGTTACTATCCCCAGCTCAGTTGCCCAGGGGATCCTCCATCCGCGGGACTCCACACTCCTCGTCTGACCTCCCCCCAGGTTTGGTTTTCCAGGCTCAGAGCATTCCTTGGGAGAGGTATCTGTGTCTAGCATCCCCCCTTGCCAACACCGTCAGGGACGGGCTCTCTTCCGTTGCCCATGGAACTGGCTGTGCCTTGGCCCTGCGAGGTCTATGCGGCTTCCTCAGGGATGGGGTCAGGCCTGGAGTTTTCTGAACGTTCCCTTCGGGGCCTCTGCGCTGGACAGCTGGGGGCCGATATCCTCTGAAGATGGCACTATGTCGGACTCGCTCTGTCCTTCCCGTATGACTGAGACCGTGGGAGAGGAGAGGGAAGATTTATCCAGACCATCAGCCTTCAAGACAGCAGAGAGGACCTTCTCTGGCCTGGCAAATACCTCTCTTTGGTCTCTAGGTCTTGACTTTGGGCAGTGAGCCTACATCATCTGTCAGGGTCAGCCCTCCCGCGAGCACCTTCAGACTGGCATTACCCCACTTGAGGTCGCTGCCTCTTCCGAGTCCTCCCCAGAGTCCACTGTGGAGGAGCTCCCTTGGAAGAGGATGTGCAAGAGAAGGCAGGTGGACTCCCATAGAGAATCCTTCACTGAGGAAGGACACTGAGTTCAAGCAGGGAGACTTGACCCCAGACTTCTGTCTGGGGAAGTGTCCTTCGAGGACATACTTGAGATCTTAAAGCAAAGAGGTGGTTGGTTTTCCCCCACCCCATCTTCAGACGAACCCTGAAGACTTTTGGGATGGGCCCATCTTCTGCTTGGGTGTCCCACTCGCCGAGAAGTTTGTGCAGCTTATCGCCGGCAGGGCTTGGAAGGATCCGGACACAGTGGAAACATTTCCCAAAAAGATAGAGAGATTTCTTAGTCTCCCAAAAGATAAAAGTTTCTGGAGTAATGGCATCCCTGTTGATGCCATCATGGTGGCCGCAGATGCTGAGAAGGAGCTTGTTAAACAGAGCTCCACAGTCCATCCCCTGAGCAGGGAGTCTTGGGTGATTGATTTCGGAAAGTTTGTTTTCGCCTTGGCGACCTTTCAACTGAGAGCGACCAATTACATGCCACATTTCACCCACTTGCAAAGGATTTGGTCTCGGAGCTCTCCACTTCCCTGTAGAGTTACTGCGTCAGGAGACTTTCAAGTTGATCTCCTCTAAGCTTTCTACTCACTTCCCTGGCTAATGCTTCAATGAGGTTGATTTCCAGTGCAGCAGAGACCACCTCTCGAGCGGCAGGCACAGGCATTGCCATTAGACAGCACACTTGGATTCTCCTTTGCAGGTTTGTGGAACCTTTTAAGGCGTCTTTGACAGGTCAGCCTTGTTTGTCCCATCCAGCAAAGAATTTTTGACCCGCAGCGAGCAGGAGGTGAAGACACTGTCTGCATTCAGGATCAAGATTTCTACTTCCTAACAGTCTTTTTCCAGGAATCAAAGGGGTAGTAAGAAACTATGGATGTTCTTCGTGTTTCACTGTTGCAGTCATCACACTTGTGTTATTTGCCTGCAGGTAGCCCTCAGTCGGCCTGAATACCAGAGACTTAGTATTTCTGCATCGGTTGGTGTCGCTTAAGGTCTGACGTCATGTCGTCAGGGGTATAAACACAGGCAGCCGACACAATTACATCAGTCTTTCTTGCCAAGGATCTCGAAGCAGAAGCAGTTTGCATGACTGCCGGTCGGCCACTACCTGAGTTTTCGTTTCCAAATTGAATAATCTTGAAGTCTTCTAAAGCTAATTACCCCGTTGGGGAATCCTTTTTTCTTGCTCTAACTGATGTCAGAAAAAGTTAACAATTGTCTTGCCTGTGGAAAGCAAATACCACACCTAGATTTCTATTCTTACCGCATCACCTGTTTAGGCCCAGACCACGATGTACCTCGCTGTCGGTTTTGTGCCTTGTTCAGCACCTGAACTATTCATTGTTGGGCCCTTATTGTCGCTAAATACTTCCATTCTCATTCTCCGTATACTGAAATGGCTTTGGTAAGCCATCCAACTACCGATCTTCCGAAAAAGCATAAGAATAAAGACAGAGGCAGACCGCACAGGTCCAAAGCTGCCGCCGACACTTCCGTTAAGCTAGTCGCCAGTTTGCTGGTACTCATTGAGGTGCTTTTGCAGCCCCTGATGCCCGCTTCAGTGGATTTGCAGGCCTCTACCGAGACCCGTTCGGAGTCCGGTATGTTGCGAGACTCTTCGACTACGGAAAATGCGGATGTCTCTACCTTGGATGGGTCCGGAGCCGGTGAGCAGGCACTGGCTTCTGAGGAAGTTCTTCGCACTACCGATATTCGACACAAACCGATGACTTCTTTCGCATCTTCAGTTCTGTCTAAAACTACCGAGTTTCTAAGGCCAAGAGTACGCACTACACCTAAAAAAACGACGACCAAAGCTCATGCACCTGCTCCTTTGCCACAACATCAAATGCTTAAAATGGCAGACCTTATGTTGATTAGGGGAAGTCAGCCTTCTCCTGCTAAGAGAAAAAGAGATCTGTCCCCAGCAGCTTCTACAAACCAAGAGTCCAATGACTCTGAGGTATCTGATTATGAAGACATGCCCTTATCTGCTTATGAGGATTCAGATGCAGAAGACTTCATTACCGCTGCTTCTTCTCCAGAGGATTTTTCTTTTGGTGAAACCTTACATACTTAAGAGAGCATTTCCACTGGGAATGCCAAGGCTATCCTCAGTCCAAAAAGAATTTCTAGATTTGCCACAGCATAGGCCTTTAGCTATGCCCCTAGTCCTGGATGTTGTGGATGATGTCTTTATAGAGTCAAGTTTAACTCCTGATACTTTACCCCCTACTCCTAGCAAACCAGACAGGTACTATAAAGTACCTGACTCTCACAAATTCCTTTTCAAAAATCCTACTGCTGACCCAGAGGTCATCTCTCAGGGGTCTAAAGGTATCAAAGCAACTACAGCTAAGAATCCCACCCCTTCGGACAGGAATTCCAGAGCTTTAGACAGATGGGGTAAGAAAGTATATACCTCTGCAACTCTCGCCATTAGGGCTTTGAATTGTCAGTTCCACATGCTGAAGTACCAACAACATGTTATGGAACTTATTAAGCAAAAAATAGCTACCTTTACAGACTGTGCAGAAAATAAAGGATTGCAAGAGCTTATGCATTCTGCAAGCCAAGTCAGCAAGCATACATTGCAGTGTGGCTTTGATGCCCTAGAAGCATCTTGCAGGGCAGCAGTCGCTGGTTCTGTACTGAGAAGGAATGCTGGCTTAAAGAGCAGACCTTGCCAGACCATGTCAAATCAAAATTATTAGACGCTCCTTTGAACAAGGGCAATCTGGCACCAAATCAGAAGAGGTTCTTAAAAAGATGGAAGAAAAAGCTAAATCTATGCTGACAGTCAAATAATTCTTGCTAGTACAGCCTCTCAGATTCCATAGGCATTGCCCCTCGAAACACTGTTTTTTTTCTAGCCCCCTCAAGGCCATCTCAAACTAGACCCAAGGGAAGCAGACCCCCCCCCCCACAGACTACAGTCTCGGGGTATGCAGAGATCTAAGCAATGTAGTGCCTCCATCTCAGAAGCAGAGTGCGCTAAGCCACCCCCTTACGGAAGGAATTCCCAATGACTTTTCAACTTCACTCCCCACATAAGCCTAACTGCTTGTGCCTCTAGGAGGAAAACTTGCCCTTTATGCAAAAAACTGGATTTCCATCACCAAAGACCGATGGGTCCTCACCATTGTATCCCAGGGGTACAAATTTTACTTCCACTCACTGCCAACCCCAAAAAGGTTCACAGACCTTTCTCCAAACCAGTGGGCAGAGGCACAAAACCAAGTTCAATCCCTGCTCTCTGTAAGGGCAATTCAGCCTGTTCCTGCAGAACATATAGGTCAAGGATTCTATTACAGATGTTTCCTGGTACCCAGAAAAGAGGGCATTTGGCGCCCAATCCTAGATCTTTCAGTTCTAAACACCTTCCTGGTGGTACCAAAATTCAAAATGCTCACCCTGCAGCGGCTTCTACCTATGCTAGCCAAAGATGCCTGGTTAGTCACCCTAGACTTACAAGAAGCATATCTGCACATCCCTATAAGGGACTCATGCAGGAAATATCTACGCTTCAGGACAGGATGTATGCATTATCAGTTCTCTGCACTTCCCTTTGGCTTATCCACTGCTCCTAAAGTATTCACAAAATGCCTGGCTCCAGCCATTACTTACTCCAGACAGAGAAATATTCAAATTTACCCGTACTTGGACGACTGCCCTGATTTAGGCAGACAGTCAGGAAATGCTGTTGCAGCATCTGACATTTGTAAAAAAAAAAAAAAAAAATTCTAGCCTCCCTGGGGTAACTAGTCCCCAGTCAAAAGATTGTATTCCTGGGAGCAAGCTTGGACACAGCATCCCAGATGGAATTCCTCACTCCCGGAAAAACAAGCCTATCTGACAGACTAATTTACTCAAATGGCCACCAGAACAGCTATCCGCAAGGAAAATCCTGCAGACCGTAGGCTTCATGGCCTCATGCATCCTACTAATTCCATATGCCAGACTACATATGAAGAAACTACAATAGTACTTAAAAAGTCTTTGGTGCCAACATTCTCAGGACCTGGAAACCATCATTCCTATCATACCCTGTCTAAGGGCAGAGTTTCTTTGGTAGGCAACAGCATGCAACCACAACAAGGGACTGCCATTTACTCAACCACACGCCACCCATACCCTAACCACAGATGCATCAGACTATGCCTGGGGGGAAGTGATGGACGGCAAGTGCATTCAGGACCAGTGGAGCCCAAGTCAAATTCATCTGCACATCAACTAAAAAGAGATGCTAGCTGTGCAGCATGCTCTAACAGCTTTTAGATCCCTGCTCTCACAAGGACACCTACTAATAAAAACAGACACCACCACAGTTATGTGGTACATCAACAAGCAGGGGAGAACCCACTCTGCAGGCTAGCTATGGCCCTGTGGAGCATGGCCTTGGACATGCAGGTCCCATCTGCAAGCTCAATTCCTGCCAGGCAAACAAAACTCACTGGCAGACGACTTAAGCAGAAGTCTCCTGGATCCACACGAGTGGCAATTAGAGCCCAGCACCTTCAACCTTCTGATTCAGAAATGGGGGATCCCAGAGGTGGATCACTTTGCCTCCCCCTGCAATCACCAGCTCAGCAAATTCTACATCAGGGCACCTCGCAGCAGGGCCTGGAAAGTGGATGCCATATCCTTCCAGTGGGTAAATCTGTCAGTCTATGCCTTTCCCCCTCTGCCCCTTTTCTCAAGAGTATTGCTCAAGATAAGACGGGACAGACCAAGGACAATTCTGATTGCCCAGGACTGGCCATGCCAGCACTGGTACCCACTCCTGCGCAGCCTGCCACCGGTGCCACCCTGGCACCTACCCCAGAGCCCCACCCTGCTCATGCAGCAGGGGGGACAGATCTTGTATCCGCAATTGCAAACCCTGTCTTGTAGCCTGGCTTATTCCTTGAATTCTCCCCCAGTAACCAGCCTAAACATACAGGTGCTGGATGTCATTCTTGAAGCCAGAAGACCCAGTACAACAAAATCCTGTGCTGCTAAGTGGGAAAGGTACTGCTCCAGGATTCAGTTTGAAGGAGAGGACATAACTCTGCCCTCCCTACCTCTAATCTGGATTACTTAGCAGATCTACTCCACAAAGGCCTATCCTTTTCCTCCATTAAGATCCATGCCTCTGCCGTCTCGGCTCATTACAACTCTGAGCCGCCCCTATTCTCTCACCCTCTCATCAAGCAGTTCCTGAGGGGAAACAACTTAAGGCCACCAAGGAGAGCACCCACCCCTGCTTGGGACCTTAACTTTGTACTGGAAAATCTCAGACTACACCCTGTTGAGCCTGCAGCATCAGCAGACTTAAAATTCCTCTCTTGGAAAACAGCATTGCTCCTGGCCATCACCTCAGCAAGAAGAGTGTCTGAGCTACAAGCACTGATGGCCTTGGAACCCTTCATTATTTTTCATGCTGACAGGGTCTCCCTCAGGGCTAAACCCTTCCTTTATGCACAAAGTGGTGTCCAGCGTGGCTCTCAACCAATCTATACATTTGCCAACCTTCTTCCCTAATCCTCAAAATAACAGGGAGAGGATCCTGCACTCCTTGGACTTGCTCAGACAGCTCAGATTCTACCTGGATAGGACTAAGCCCTTCAGGAAATCTGACCAGTTATTACTCAGTTTTGCACCATGGGCAGAGGGCAAGGCCATTTCAAAACGGACATTTTCCAAATGGATAGCACACTGTATCCATTTCTGCTACAAACACCATGGGAAACCAACCCCTCAGGGGGTCAGAATTCATTCTACTAGGGCAACTTCTACCTCTACAGCATTCTTCAGGGGTGTCCGTACTAGGGACATTCTGGAGTCTACTACCTGGAGTTCTGTACACACATTCACCAAGCATTACCACCTGCCTCGGCTCCAGAAAGTCTGCTCTTCACTTTTTCCCTTAGAACTGATCTAGTTATCATAATAAACACCCTATTCCCACTCTAAAGCCTGGCACTTGCTCACTAAAGCAATTATATAAGTCAGCACTAAAAAATTAAAAGCACTACACCCTCACAAACTCCCCTTGAGTACTTTGTTCCCCATTGGCCCTTTTTTTCAGTTATAAAGGAATTCCCAATACTATTCTAACATGTCCAAAGGTCATTTGTCAATCTCCTGTTCGGTCCAGCTGGTGAATCTGGGAATCTTGAGGCAATGTTACAACTGCCTCATGTACACAGACAACCCTCTCCTCCCAACAAATTCCAACACATATGAGAGATGCAACCATATAGCCAAACTGGAGGCTAAGCTCTTTCAACTCAGTACTGGCATAACCAATCAGGAAGAGAAGGAAACCACACTCACTCCAATTCCAGTCTCACATAGACCTACCACGACAGCAAACCAAACACATAAACACACAAAAACATACTCGGAGTCTCTAAATAAAAATTTGCCTAAGCAGCAGAGACCTCCAAAGCAGACACCCAAGCAACCGCTACCCCAAAACAAAACACGTGCAACACATAGCTCACAAAGCCAGTGTGCAGAACAGTCACAGCCCTTACGGCTAAACAACACACCTGATACACTTGTAATAGGTGACTCTATCGTCAGGCACACTGATGTCCCACTCACCTTGCCTGTCGGGTGCTAGGATCCGGCACACAACACAAGCACTCAGGTCACTCCAAGGCAAGTACAAGTATGACTCAGTCATTGTCCATGCTGGTGTGAATGACCTGAGACGTACCTCCCTGGACTGCATGAAAAGAGACGATAGAGGAGCTCTCTGAGCATGTAGCCCAGGCCGGTATGACCCTGACCTTGATCTTGAGTAGCATCTTACCCTCACCAAGAATGATGCCACAATATGAAGACAAGATGATCAATTTCAACAATTGGCTGAAGTATTGGTGTCATTCAAAGGGGATCCAATGCCTGTCTGCCTGGGATGACATGCTCGACAAGCCACGATGCTTCGCTAGGGGACGGCTTGCACCTGTCACCCCTGGGCTTTCGGATATTGGCAAAGGCTCTTGCCACCCCCATAGTGCCTTTTTTAGGTAAGGCTCAAAAGACAAACCCACCTCCATAGGTATCACAAGGGATAAGAAACTAAGAGTAATGCTACTCAACGCCAGAAGTCTAAACCTCAAGATGCACGCACTCGATACTCTCCTTAGCATGGAGAACATCGATATCTGTGCAGTAACAGAAACCTGGTTCAAGGCTCCCGAGAGCACCCCAGCACTACCAGGTTATACCTCATACCATGTTTTTCGGCCCCAAAACTTGGACCGAACCACAAAAGGAGGGGGGGTATCAGTATTCGTCAAAAATACCCACACCTCCAGGTGGTGGCACAGCACGAAGCATCAGAGACTATCCATGTGCAACTAACAGTGGGTAAAACTGCCTTCCAGTTTATAGCCTGCTACAGACCACCCTCCCAAACCCAGGAACCCCACTCGGCCTTCCTGAGAACACTGGAAAATATGAAGGTCTCTCCAAACACCATTATATTGGGCGACTTCAACTACCCTAACAGACTGGGAGCATTACTCTAGCTCCAACACCCTAGCCCGAAGGTTCCTAGAATTTATAAACTCAAATGCTGTGGAACAACTTGTTGCCACTCCTACAAGAGGGGAAAACATACTGGACCTGATCATCACCAACATGGGGACTCTATGCTCCAGACCAGAATTGTATCCCTCACTGGTAAGATCAGACCATAAACTAATGTCACTAGATATTCACATCCCGACCCTAGCCCCTGCCCAGAAAACCACAGTGAAAAACTTCTCTAAAGCAAATTTCACACTCCTCAAAACCGAGGTGGAATCCTTCAAAACCCCCGGGCCTGTGGAAAATATGGCCCAGACCGCAGAATCCTTTATAAACGCATTCTATGAACACCTTCAGGAATGCGTGGATCATGCAATCCCAAATAAAACAAAGACCCAATCCTCCAAAGTTAGGCAACAAACTATACAATAGAAGGAGGAAGCTACTACAAGGTAGAACAAAATCCCAAAAAGGGAAGGCATCTCTGATCAGTATTAGCAAAAAACTACGGGCACTTTTAAAATAGTCTAAGGCCAGCTTCGAGAGAAAAATTGCACAGGACACTAAGGATAATCACAAGGCTTTCTTTAGTTATGTTAGGAACCTGGGTGGGAATTCCCAGATATGCTCAGAATTAGTCCAAAATGACAAAAAATACACCGAACCCACAGACTTTGCCAACATCCTAGCTGACAGGTTCAGCGCAAACTTCTTCCCCCCTTCCCCACCAAAAGGGCAAATATCTATCCCAGCAGAGTGCTGCCCCCCTGACATCTCAGATGCTCAGGTAAGAGCCGCCCTCTCCAAAGCAAGAAACACAGCTTCAATTGGACCAGACGGTGTCCCGGGCTGCGCCCTACATGAACTCCAAGAAGAACTAAACCCAAACATAAAACTACTGTTCAATCTCAGCCTTACTACAGGATATGTACCCAAAGAGTGGTGTACAACAACAGTGGTCCCTCTCCACAAAGGTTGTGCCTCAACGGATCCTGGAAACTATCGCCCCATAAGCCTGACTAGCTTGGTCTGCAAAGCTATGGAAAGGATCATCATGGACCTCATAAATAAAGATATTGGGGACCTACAGACACTGGATCCTACCCAGTTCGGCTTTGTTAAGGGCAGATCCTGCCTCTTAAACCTGGTTGATTTCTTTGAAACAGTCACCAAGGCCATTGACGAGAGGAAGGTTGTCCACACAGCCTACGTGGACCTCGCAAAAGCCTTCGATACAATACCCCGCTCGGGCATTATAGATAAGCTCACCAGCTTAAATATAAACCCCTATGTCACTAGATGGGTTGCAAACTGGCTCAAGGACAGAACTCACATGGTTAGAATTGCTGGAGCCATGTCAGACCCCAAACCAGTTACAAGTGGCATCCCACAAGGCTCAGTCCTGGGACCCCTCTTGTTCGGTATATATTTCTCGGAGGTACAGGCCAACACGGAAGGACTGTGGCTGACCAAGTTCGCAGATGACTGCAAACTGGGCGCCATAATCGACTCTCCAGCCGACACAAGCATCCTCCAAAAGGGCCTCATAGAAACAGACAACTGGTGCCAGAGCCATGGCCTCTAGCTAAATGCCAAAAAGTGTATAGTCATCTCCTTTGGCAAAAACAAAGTGACCACAAATTACCACATAGGTGGTAATCCATTAAGTACAGAAGAAGTAATTAGGGACCTGGGGATCCAAGTTGATAGCAATCTCTCATTTGACAATGGCTCTAGCTAAACGCCAAAAAGTGTATAGTCATCTCCTTTGGCAAAAACAAAGTGACCACAAATTACCACATAGGTGGTAATCCATTAAGTACAGAAGAAGTAATTTGGGACCTGGGGATCCAAGTTGATAGCAATCTCTCATTTGACAACCACGTGGCCAAAGTGGTTAGAAGAACATTTTATATAGCCCACCTAATCATGAAGGGATTCATATCTAGATCAGGGGAGGTCATCGTGCCTCTTTACTCATCCCTCATCAGGCCCATAATTGAGTACAATGCCCCTTTTGGGATGTACCTTACCAGATACCTGCAGCAACTGTTAAGACCCCAAAAGTACCTCACCAAGAGGATCAAAGGGCTCAAACAGATGCCATATGCTGCCCGGTTAAAGAAACTCCAGCTCTACTCAGTGGCATACCGCCTGCTCAGAGGCGATCTCTGCCTGACGTATAAAGCCATGTCCAACCCGGAATTAATGGACATGCCGCACCTCAGAAAATCCAAATCCCATCGAGCTACGCGCTCGAGAGACTTGAACCTCAGCACTGAAATAAATAGGACATGCTGGAGGGACAGATTCATTACCTAGAGGCTCCCTTCACTCTGGAATAAAATCCCAGTCCAGGCTAGGCAGAGTCCCTCACTGACTCTCTTCAAGAGGAATCTTGAGAGTGGATGGGAGATCGTAGGTTTAGCCCGGGTATCACTTCTGTGTCACTGTTAGACAGAGGCACAGTATACTAACCTCGAAAAAGGGCATAGCAAAATTAATTTAAAATGGGTGGCGAAAGCCAAACACACTCTGGCTAGGCTTATAAATGCCCTAGGGCAGATAGCCTAGTATGAACCTATGAACAGTGCCCACTTTACCTCAGATTCTTCAATACTTAACTGAGATGCCTTTCCTTCTCCTCCATCAAAATTCATGCCTCAGCCATTTCAGCTCATTACAACACAGAACCACCTCTTTTTTCTCACTCACTGCTCAAGCAATTCCTCAAAGTGGCCAAAAACTTAAGACCACCCAGGAGAGCACCAACTCCAGCCTGGGACCTTAATTTTGTATTGGAAAAACTCACTCTTCCCCCTTTTGAGCCAGCTGCAACTGCAGAGTTAAAATTCCTTTCTTGGAAAACAGCTTTCCTTTTAGCAATCACTTCAGCAAGAAGGGTGTCTGAATTACAGGCCCTTATGGCAGTGGAGCCTTTCATCATCTTTCATGCAGACAGGGTGTCCCTCAGGACCAGTTCCTTTCATGCCCAAGGTGGTATCCAATGTGGCTGTTAATCAGTCCATTCTTTTGCCAGCCTTCTTTTCTAATCCACAGAACAAAGGGGAATGGATACTACACTCCTTAGATGTGCACAGACAACTTGGATTTTACTTGGATAGGACTAGACCTCAAAGGAAATCTGAAAAACTGCTGGTGGCATTTGCTGCAGGGGCAGAGGGGAAGGCTATTTCAAAGCAAACCATTTCTAAATGGATAGGCCATTGCATTCATTTCTGCTATAAGCACCATGGAAAACCTATCCCACAGGGGATCAGACCCCATTCAGCCAGGGCTGCATCTACCTCTACCTCTACAGCCTTTCTCAGAGGTGTCCGTACCAGAGACATCCTAGAAGCTGCTACCTGGAGTTCTGTACATACTTTCACCAAGCATAACCATTTGCCAGTTTTCTCTTAATCCAGAGCTGGCTTTGCCACTGCAGTCTTGCAGGGCCTTCTAGCTGGTCCTAATGCTATCTAAATTCCTCCTCCCATCCTTAGCTTTGGGAATCTACCCAAATGTGATGACTTGCAACAGTGAAACATGAAGAACATAGTGCAGATGTTCTTTGTGTTTCACTGTTACAGTCATTACATTTGGGTAATCTGCTGGCAGGTTGCCCTCAGTCGGCCTGATTAACAAAGTCTTGGGGTGTTCATCGTGTTTCACTGTTGCAGTCATTACTCTTGGGTTATCCTGCTGGCAGGCTACCCGCAGTTGGCCAGAATTCCAAAGTCTAGGTCCGGCGTTGGTTGCTGTCGCCTCTTCCCTGACGTCAGTGCGCCAGGGGTATAAAAGATGCAGCCGACGACATTTCCTTCAGTCTTTCTTGCCACGTGGTGCCCGAAGCAAAAGCAGTTCGCAAGTGCCGGTCGGCTGACTCCTGAGATTTTCACAGACGAATTTCAGATCCGAAGTCCTCATTAAAGCTAAGTACCCCGTTGGGGAAACTTTTTTCTTGCTCCAGACCGATGTCAGAAAAAGTTAACAATTGTATTTCTTGTGGGAAGCAAATACCTCATAATGATTATCATTCTTACTGTATTCCTTGCCTAGGCCCTGATCATAACATTGCTAGCTGTCTGTTTTGTGCTAGATTCAACAAACGCACTATTAAGCATCTGTTTAATTTTGCTTATCATTACTTTGGCCGAAAATTCAATTACATAATGCCGTCGGAGCAGTGGACGACCGGAGTTTCTAAAAAACGCAAGGAAAACGAGAAGGACAGGCATCTGAGATCCAAAATCGACAATAAGGCTTCCGCTAAGCCAGTTGCTTGTTCTCAGTGAGGCGCTTTCGCAGCCCCTGACACCATCTACCTCAGAGCCACAGGCTGCTGACGACTCCCACGTGGAGCCAGCAAGTCCTCTGGATACTCAAGGTATTGGACACTCGGAAATTCCCTCATATGGGTCCAGAGCCGCTGAGCAGGCATCGGCTTCTGAGGGTGTTTTCAGACCTACACAGCTATATGTAAAGCCTACTTCAGCTTCAAAAGCAAAGACTACAGCAGCTTTAAAGACAAAGAAACAAGTACAGCATTCTCCAGGACAGACGTCCATGCCTAAGAAACAGATGCTCAAAATGGCCGAAGACGTTATTACCTTGATCAGGGGTTCCCATCCCCTCCTGACAAGAGGCCTAGGCAAGAGACAGACTCTGATTCCTCAGATCAGGTTTCCATTTCCTCTGACTCCTCTTCTGTACAGGAATACTGTCTTCCTCCCCATGAGGATTCTGATGCTGAAGAATCCATTCCTTCAGCCTCTCCTCCTGAGGATTATTCTTTTGGGGAAACCCTGCATACCATGAGGGAGCCCTTCCACTGGGAGATCCAAGGTTATTCAGAATCAAAGAAAAGGCTTAGAGATTTTCTTTTACTTCCTCAGCAGAGGCCTCTTGCTATTCCCCATGTGCTAGACATTGTAGATGATGTATTTTCAGAGTACGGTCTTTCTCCAGACTCTTTACCTCCAACTCCTGTTAAACCAGATAGATACTACAGGGTTCCTGATTCACATAAATTTCTTTCTAAAAACCCTGCTGCTGACCCAGAAACTATTTCTCAGGGTCCCAAGGGGGTTAAGGCCGCTACTGCAAAAAGACCTGTCCCTTCTGACAGGGATTCATGGTCATTAGACAGATGGGGGGGGGGAAGGTTTACACTTCTGCTTCTTTGGCTGTGAGGGCTTTAAATTGTCAATTTCATATTAATGTCACTGTTAAAAACAGAAAATGTTGACTAATTCTGATTGTACAGAAAATAAGGAAATACAGGATCTGAAGTAGGATATTCATTTGTCTGCAACCTGTGGGTTATGGATCCGATATCGGATCCGAACCGGCATGGTTTTCCAGCTATGGATCCAAGCTCTCAGCTCCTCCCCTCACCCATAATGCCCTGCTCTACCCTCATGACCTCAGATCTCGTTTGCCGCGCTGGTGACTGGATTGGTATTCATAGCTCTCAGCTAAGTGCTAGTTTCTTATCTGTTAATTCAGAAAATTTAAAGTTTTTTGTGCATTTTTGTGTGAAAGTTTAGGTTTCCCTCTTTGATAGTTTTATTTAGAGTTAAATTAAGTATTTTTTTTCCCTCCCCTCGCTGTTGGCGTAGAGTGTGTGTTGGGCCTGTGTGTCTGTATTAGTTTTAGTTACTTTATTTTAGTAGCTGTATAGATTTGGATGGCTGATCAGCCCAAATCTGTATTTTCTAAATGCTCGAGTGTGGCCATAAGCTCTCCCGGCTGATGGCCACACTGTGTTTGCCTGGGGTTGAACACCTCACATCTGGATGCTCCATTTGTGCAGGGTTCAACCCAGGGCACTGAGGAGCGGAGGTCCAAGCTTGTCTTGGCGGGTCTTTACCGCCAGACTCGGCTCGCCTCCGCTCCTTCGAGCAACCGTGGTTCGTTATTCCCTCCGTGGCACCCCTCCTGCTCCTGGGACTCAACCTCCCGTTTCTGGAGAGGAGAGGGATGCTAGAAAAGGACCGAGGAGAAGCACCACAAGCGGGCCGAGACCTCTGTTTCGCCAGCCAAGCGGCTTCTCCCCGGCTCCGTTGTCGGCTCGTCTCCTCCTTCTGCTCCGTCCCCTGTGTGCTTTTCACCGGGTCCTGAGGAGGAGGAGACCCGATCTCCGCCGAGGCTATCGAGGAGGCACTCCAGGCCTACCTCGGTAGCCTCGTCAGATCTACATAGTTTCAGATGCTGATCTGGACCGGATGATGAGAAGATTCATCCAGGCCCAGATGCAGATGGGAGTGCTCTTGCCTCCCTCCCTCTGGGGAGCTCAACACTTTTAAGCCTATTGCTCCTTCTCCGCCCGCTATCCGGGTTCGAGCAGCTGAGCCGAGCAGCTTCGAGCCGGGTGGGTCGGCGCCGATAGTACTTGGTACCGGATCCGACCCTGCCTCGAGCGCCGGATCCGACCTCGAGCCTGGATCCGAGCCTCGATCCGGGGATCAGTGCTCCTTCGGCGCCGCCTGTGTCGGAGCGCACTGTCCTTCGGATCCGAAGCGCCGCGCCGGCCCGTCCACTCTTCGGATCCGAGGGGAGCCGATTGTCGGATCCTTTGGTCGAGGTCGGCTCCCTTCGCTTTTGATGTAGTGGAGAGGGCTCTGTTGAGGGTCTCCGGACCCCGGCACTTGTTCGCTCCGTCCGCTCCCCTGTACTGGGCCAGGCTTCCACCATCCGGCCCTGGGACAGCCCGCTTGTGCCCCAAGTTGCTCCTATGGAACAAATTGCTGCTTGTGAGGACTCCTCTGACAGCCCCCAGAGGATGTCCCTCACATACGTGCAACAGGCCGCACATTGACTCCCCGCAGTCTCTCACAGACGGCACGGACTTAGGGCAAGGGGAAGGCTCCCACGGTCACCCCGAGGATGTCTCATTTGGAGACATCATGGAAATGCTCCATAAGGGGTGGTCTGCCCCAAGTCTTCCTCGGACCAGCCCGTGTCCTTGCAGGCAGTTGACGCGCGGCCGTCTACCTCTTGGGTGTCCCTGCCGACCCTGGTGGACCTTATTACCACCAGGGCGTGGAAGGAACCGGACACCGTGGAGCCAATTCCCAAGAGACCAGATAGGATCCTTAGTCCGCCATCCGACCGGGCCCATTGGAGTAAGGGCCTCCTAGATGCCATGTTGACGGCAGCGCCACCAAGAGGGAACTGGCTCAGGAGAGTCCTCAGTCCACCCCGAGCAAGGAGTCTCGATGATGGACCGCTTGGGAAGCGGATGTTTAGTTCAGCGACCTTCTCGGTAAGGGCGCTGAACTATTTGGCATGTCATTAGGATGCAGCGAGATCTTATTAAAGAATACGCTGCATCCCCCAGTCCATTTCGGAGGAGGACAGGGTTCTGCACTCCACCGTATGGCCACTCTTAGGTCAGTTACTAATACTTATGCGGCTACTCTCCCATACGGAAGGCGCCGCTAGAGCTGCGGGACAGGACTGGTCACTAGACGTCAGGCCTGGCTCCGTCACTGCATTTTTCTGAGCCCTTCAAAGCGTCTTGCGAACGCCTTTGATGGTTCTGCTCTGTTTGGCAAAACCGTCATGTAGACGTTGACCCAGAGCGAAAAGGACGGAAGACGCTGTCTGCCGGAATCCGCTTCTCTGCACCCCAGAGGCCCTACTCTAGGAACCAAAAGGGTCAGAAGAAGATGTGGTTCGAAGTCGCAGCAGTCCCAGCCTGCTCCGGACAACCAGTCCTTCCGTGGCAGAGGAGGACAGGGAGGACGCCGCCCTAGAGGCAGAGGGGCTCCCAGAAACTTCGGGTCCAGGGAACCTTTCTGTGAACGGGCCCGCAGCAACCCTGAGGGTTGCCCGACTGCTCCACTCTGGAGGCAGTCGGGGACGTTCGGGCACCTAGCGGCATGGGAGTCCATAACATCGGACCGCTGGGTTCTCCAAATCATATCCAGAGGATATCGCATCCCTTTCCTTCACCTTCCAAAGTTGAAGTCCCTCCCAGACGTCCCACCCGGTCAACGGGAGGCCGCTTTGGCAGAAATTGGCCATCTGCTAAAGAAAAGAGCCATCCAGCCTGTCCCCCCAGACCAGATCGGATCAGGGTTCTACTCCAGATTCTTTTTAGTGCCAAAGAAGATGGGGGAACTAAGACCAATCCTAGACCTCTCTCTCTTGAATCTGGCAGTCCCCAAAGAAAAATTCCGAATGGTCACTCTGCAATCTATTCTCCCCCTTCTGGGAGAAAATCACTGGATGTGCTCGATAGACCTCAAGGACGCGTACTACCACATCCTGATGGACAGGCGCCCAGGAGGTTTCTCCGCTTCGGCTGGGAGCCAGTCACTACCAGTTCGGGTCCTTCCCTTTGGTCTCACCACAGCCCCAGGGTGTTCACCAAAGTATTAGCAGTGGTAGCGGCCCACCTGAGGCTTCAGGGGTGCAGGTCTTTCCCTACCTGGACGACTGGCTTCTTACCGCCCCAACAAGGCATCTACTTTTATTGGCGAGACTCCTTTCTCCATCTTGCTCCTTTTCTGGGCATCACAATAAATACAAAGAAATCCAACCTGGCCACACAGCTCTTAGATTTTATAGGGGCCAGGCTAGACACAAGGAGTTTACGAGCCTTCCTCACTGCGGACAGAGTTCAAAATCTGCAGCTCCAGGTGCGGGCCGTTCTCCATTCAAGTTCTGTTCCGGCGGAGTTGGTCCTGAGGGCTCTAGGGTCCATGGCATCGCTATAGCACTTCTTCCTCTTGCTAGGCTCAATATGCGCATTCTACTGTGGACGCTCTTAGTACAGTGGTCATACCTTGCTCTCCCCATGCATCATCCCATAGCGATCAGCAAGGCTTGCAAGCGGTCCCTCTTGTGGTGGCTCCACTCCCGGATCTCCACAAAGGCCGCCCATTTTGTGCTTCTCCTCTCGCCACGGTGACCACGGACGCCTCCCGCCTCGGGTGGGGGCACTTATGGGCCGGACTGTCCAAGGCACGTGGGACGATTCAGAGACCTTACTGCATATCAATGTTCTAGAGATGAGAGCAGTGCTCTTAGCGTTGCTAGCACTTCAGGACTTTCTTCCCTTGGGAACAATTGCGATTCAATCGACAACATGTCTGTTGTCTGGTACATCAACAAGCAAGGGGAACAAGGTCTTACCCTCTTTGTCGAGAAGCCATGAGAGTTTGGGAATGGGCAATCTCCACCAACCGCTTTCTAATAGCAACGCACATTCCGGTCGGTCCAACATCCTAGCGGACAAGCTCAGTCGCACCATTCTGACCCCTTACGAGTGGTCTCTCAATTGTCAAGTAGCGGAGCATATTCGCAGTGGGGAACCCCTTCATGCGATCTTTTGCCTCCCTCAAACACCAAGTGCGGTTTTTTTCTCTGATACCTCCTCCCGAGGTACCCCAAGAGACGCTCTGGTGCATGCTTGGCCACCCGGTCTTCTGTATGCTTATCCACCCTTGCCTCTGATGCTCCAAGTTCTTCAGAAAGCCTCTCGGTGGATTGCAGAATGATTCTCATTGCTCCGTTTGGCCTCGACAGATCTGGTTCCCTTCCTAAGGTCTCACTCGGTGAATCCTCCTTGGATTCTAGATCCCATCCGGATCTGATATCCCATCCATCCTGCATTCCTCCTCCGAATCTGGACAACCTGAAGCTGACCGCTTGGCTGCTCCAGTTCCACTCTTGATTAGGACTCCATTTCGTCACGGTTAAGGCAATTTTGGTGGCAGCTCATAAACCATCCACTAGAAAGGTTTACCAAGCAAGTGGAAACGTTTTCTTGGCGGAGCGGCAAGGCCTGAATCCCTTCACGGTTCCTCTTCCTTTAGTGCTTGACTTTCTAACCACTCTCTTTAACGATGGTGCCAGCAGTTCCACAGTCAAAGTACAACTGGCAATTTCTCATTATCACATTGGCCATGACTCTAATCCTCTTATGTCAGCCAAATTGTGTAAAATTTTTCTTAAAGGTACTTTTCTTCTCAGGCCCCGTATTAAACAAAAAGTTCCTCCTTGGGACCTCTCTCTGGTCCTACAGGCCTTGACCGCCTCCTTCGAGCCAGCGGCTACGGTGGATCTCAAATTCTTGTCCTACAAGACAGCCTTTTTGGTAGCCATTACATCGGCCAAGAGAGTTTCTGAGCTTCAAGCATTATCAGCTAAACCTCCTAACTTGGTATTTCATCCGGACCGTGTCTACCTCAGGACCAACCCGTCCTTTCTTCCTAAAGTCGCTTCTGAAGCAAACATCAATTAGTCCATTAACCTCCCTGTTTTCTTCCCTAAATATGAAAACAAAGGTGAATATAAGCTACATTCATTAGATGTTCACAGGCAACTTAGATTTTATCTGAACAGGACGGCTGGTCATAGGCAATCCGACCAGTTGTTTATTTCCTTTGCAAAATTCAATTTGGGCAAGCCAATTTCTAAAGTTTCTCTGTCCCGCTTGATTTCACAGTGCATCTTATTGGCTTATCAAGCTTCAGGAAGGCCCGCACCGAGGGTGTTCATGCCCATTCAACCCGGTCAGTATCTACCGGCAGCCTTCAAGGCTAGGATTCCTCCAGATGATATTTGTGCAGCAGCCACGGGCTTCATCTCATACTTTTATTTCCCACTATAAGTTGGATCTTGCATCTAGGGTAGAGCATCCTTTGGCTCATGGTGCCGGAATATCCTTCCATGATGGCCGCCCAAGATTCAGGTAGCTGGGGACTCTGTCCCACAGGTTGCAGACAAATGAATATCCTACTTCAGATTTAGAAGTTATGTACTCACCATAACGTTCCATCTGAGTAGGTGTATTCATTTGTCTGCAACCATCCCGCCCTCCTATCCCCCTGGCCTTTCAGTTTCCTACATATTCTATGTTACCCTTTTCAGGGTGTTGTTGCTTTGGCAAACTCGTTCTGAGGTCATGAGGGTAGAGCAGGGCATTATGGGTGAGGGGAGGAGCTGAGAGCTTGGATCCATAGCTGGAAAACCATGCCGGTTCGGATCCGATATCGGATCCATAACCCACAGGTTGCAGACAAATGAATACACCTACTCAGATGGAACGTTATGGTGAGTACATAACTTCTAAATTTATTGCATGCACCTGAACAAGTGGGAAAGCATACATTGCAATGTGGGTTTTGATTCTCTAGAGGCCTCCTGCAGGGCCGCAGTTACGGGTTCTGTCATTAGGAGGCATGCTTGGTTAAAGGAACAAAATCTGCCTGATCATGTTAAAGCAAAATTATTAGATACTCCATTACAGCATAATATTTTATTTGGTGTTAAAGCAGAGGAGGTTTTGAAGAAAATGGAAGACAAAGCCTCCTGCAGGGCCGCAGTTACGGGTTCTGTCATTAGGAGGCATGCTTGGTTAAAGGAACAAAATCTGCCTGATCATGTTAAAGCAAAATTATTAGATACTCCATTACAGCATAATATTTTATTTGGTGTTAAAGCAGAGGAGGTTTTGAAGAAAATGGAAGACAAAGCGAAATCAATGCAAACCGTAAAAGATTTCTTACAGGTTCAGCCACCAAAATTTAGCAGGAACTGGCCTACAAATAACTGGTCCTTTCCAGTGTCGGACCAGCCACAAAGAGGCAGATACAGACATCCCAGAGGCAGATCCCAGCCCCAGGGCTCATACAGGCCTAAACAGTAGGGCGCTTCTACCTCCAAAAGTGGAGAAGACAAAGCACAGCCATACAGGAAACAGTCCCAATGACTTGCCTCTGCCAGCACCAAGCACTTATCTTCTTGCAGCCCCCTTAGGAGGAAAACTAGCACTTTTCTCTCAGAATTTTCTCTCAGAATTGGAACATGATCATCCAGGACAAATGGGTATTGAATTTAGTGTCCCAGGGCTACAGGTTCCAAAAGGTATGCCAAACCTGCCACACAATCAGTGGGCAGAGGCACAAAAACAAGTTCCGTCCCTTATGCAAATGAGGGCCATTCAGCAAGCACCACAGCAAGAGCAGGGACAAGGATTTTACTCAAGACTTTTCTTGGTCCCAGAAAGGACAAAGCCTGGAGACCAAAATTTAAAAATGTTAACTTTGCAGCAGCTTCTGCCCATGCTCGGCAAGAAGGCTTGGCTTGTAACTTTGGACCTAAAAGAGGCATACCTGCATATGTCAATCAGACAATCTTGCAAGAAGATACCTCGGATTCATAGCTGGCTCAATGCACTACCAACTCTCTGCACTGTCCTTTGGCTTATCTAGTTCGCCCAGGGTTTTCACAAAATGCCTGGCACCATTAATTGCATTTTGCAGACAAAGAGGAATTCAAATTTATCCTTACTTGGACGACTGCCTTATACAAGCAGAGAACAAGGACACTCTACTAAAGCACCTGGCGTTCGTAAAAAGATTATTAATTTGCCTAGGGTACACAGTAAACGAAAAGAAATCAAAACTAGTACCCTCTCAAGAGATAATATTCCTGGGTGCAAGCTGAAATACAACTGCCCAGATGGCTTATCTGACGTCAGACAAGCAAAAGTAACTAACTTCTTACTTCAAAATGTTGGCAACAAAGACCCAGTTATCTGCAAGAAAAATTCTGTAGGCTTTGGGCTTCATGGCATCCTGCATTCTGCTAATTCCATATGCCAGACTGCATATGAGGAAACTTCAATGGTACCTAAAAAGTGTCTAGACTCAACATTGTCAAAGCCTGGAAGCATTAATTACCCTCATTCCTTGCCTGCAACTGGAGTTTCGATGGTGGGCTCATGCCTGTCCCCTCAACAAGGGACAGCCATTCACTCTACCCACAGCCAGGCAGTCAATAACAACGGATGCATCAGATTATGCCTGGGGGAGCACACATGGCAGGAAAATGTATTCAGGCCACATGGTCCACAAGCCAAATGCATCTACATATCAATCAAAAAGAGATGCTAGCTGTTCAGAATGCCCTGACAGCTTTCAAGGATCTACTCTACCCAGGACAACTATTGATAAGGACGGACAATACTACAGTCATGTGGTACATAAATAAGCAGGGAGGCACACATTCCTACCCCCTCTGCAGACAAGCCATGACTTTGTGGAACACAGCATTGACTTATCAGGTACACCTGCAAGCACAATTCCTGCCAGGAAAGAACAATACTCTGGCAGACGAACTAAGCAGAAACCTTACGGTTCCCAACGAGTGGAAACTGGATCCACAAGTCTTCAGCATGATGACAAGGGAATGGGGATGTCCAGACATAGATCTATTTGCCTCCCCTCAAAGCTGCCAACTACAGAAATTCTGCACAAGGACTTATCACAAGCAAGCATGGAAAGTTGTTGCTCTGTCGTTCTGCTGGAAAAGTCTAACAGTATACGCCTTTCCTCCTCTGCCTCTCCTCCCCAAGGTACTCCTAAAGGTCAGACAAGAGAAGCCAAGAATGATTCTGATTGCCCCAGACTGGCCACGCCAGCACTGGTACCCAATCCTAAAAAGCTTGTTTCAAGTCCCAGCCTGGACATTGCCTCTGATTCCTCACTTACTGACCCAGCGAAACAATCAGATTCTGCACAGCCAACTCAAGACCCTAAGTCTGGCAGCATGGCGGATAATGTAACCATTCAAAGCACACCTCTCTCTAAAGCAGTGATGGATGTCATTTTGGAGGCCAGGAGGCCCAGTACCAGAAAATCTTATGCAGAAAAATGGGAAAGATTCTGTGCTTGGAACCAGGCACAAGGAATTGACACATCTGTACCAAATATTCCTCAGATTTTACAAGTTTCAGCTCATTACAATACGGAACCTCCTATTTTTTTCCCATCCACTGCTAAGGCAGTACCTCAGAGGGGCCAAAAACATAAGACCTCCAAGGAGAGCCCCAATACCTGCACGGGACCTCAATTATGTCTTGGAAAAACTCACACTGCCGCCTTTTGAGCCAGCCAATACAGCTGATATGAAATTTTTATCTTGGAAAACAGCTCTGCTCCTAACAATAACCTCTGCAAGACGAGTTTCAGAGCTACAGGCACTCATGGCTGTGGAACCTTTCATCATTTTCCATCCAGACAGGGTTTCTCTAAGGACGAATCCAACATTTATGCCTAAGGTAGTGTCCAGTGTGGCCCTTAACCAAACCATTCATTTGCCTGCATTTTATCCAAACCCACAGAATAAGAGTGAGAGACTTCTGCATTCCTTGGACATACACAGACAACTACGCTTCTACTTGGACAGAACTAAAGCTTTCAGAAAAACTGAGCAACTTTTAGTGGCATATGCTGCAGGATCTCAAGGAAAGCCCATCTCAAAATGGATAGGCCAATGCATTTGTTTCTGCTACTCGCAACATGGCAAATCAGTGCCCAAGGGCATTAGGCCTCATTTTACCAGGGCAGCAGCCACTTCAGCAGCCTTTCTCAGAGGAGTACCAACCAAAGACATTTTAGAGGCTGCAACTTGGAGTTCAGTGCACACTTTTACAAAGCACTACCATTTACCTCTCTACTCTAAATCCAGAACAGGCTTCGCCACTGCAATTCTGCAAGGCCTTATAGCCTCTCCTAATCCTTTTAAGGCCCAGCCACCCAGCCTTAGCTTTGGGATTCAACCCAAGAGTAATGACTGCAACAGTGAAACACGATGAAAATAGTACAGTTGTATACCTACCATAAATGTAGATGTTCGAGTGTATTCACTGTTGCAGTCCAGGTTACCCACCCTCCATCCCCCTTTACTTTGCTGGGACTTAACCTGTACTTCTCTATCTTATACAACGTATGTGGTGTATTTGCTTGTAGATGAAGGAAATGTTTATTTTACTGCATGCATAATTATTGACATAATATTTTTAGCCTACCATTTTGGGGGCACCTGACATCTGGGGCAAGAATAACTGAAGAAATTGGCGTTGAATGCAACTATATGCATATGCATTTATGTATAAAACATGCATTTGATGCAATTACATCAGTCTTTCTTGCCACCCGGTGCCCGAAGCAGAAGCAGTTCGCAAGTGCCGGTCGGCCGACTCCTGAAATTTTCAATGTTATGTAGTCCTGTCTCGCCTCCATTATTATGTGTGGGTTTGGAGCCGATCCTCAGCTCCGACTCGGCCACATGTCCTTCATGGAAGCATCTGCAGTCATAACAAATGGGTTGTCCTGTCGTCAGGCAACCCTTCGGTCGGCCGGATTCCAAAGTCTGGGTCCGCTTCGCTGATGTCGCACTTCACCCGACGCCATCTCTGCTGGTCTTGGTATAAAGGCATCAGCCGACGCCATTTTCCTCAGTCTTTCTTGCCGTGGCCCAAGCAGAAGCTGTTCAAGTGCCGGTCGGTCAGATCCAGAGATTACTACTACCAAATACTACTTCAAGACTTCTAAAAGCTAAGTACCCGTTGGGGACTCTTTCTTGCCTCAGCCGATGTCAGAAAAAGTCAATAACTGTTTAACTTGTGGGAAACAAATACCTCATAAAGATTTCCACTCTTACTGTTTGCCTTGCTTAGGCCCAGACCACGTAGCAGCCTGTTCGGCCTGTGCTTCCTTCAACCGACGAACGCTTAGGCGTCGGTCGGAGTTTGCTGAACAGTTTTTCGGCTCAGATTTTGCATGCATTATGCCGTTGGATCCTCCGACTACCCAAATTGTTAAAAAACGCAAAGAAAAAGACCGACACTCGCGGTCCGCGGTTTCGCCAAACCACGGTTAAGCAAGCGAGTGTCGGTTTCGCGAAACCGAAAACTGGTCAATCTTCAGCCGAATCCATGACTACTACTGAGGCTCCTGCTACCTTTCCTGAATCAGCCTCAGAAATTTTGCCTACATCTGTGGTTCCTACTGATTTATCAGACACCATCCCTTTGGATATCTCTACCCCAGCACGTGGTGCTGCTAGGCTTCCTGCAGCCATGTCTATTAAGGCCTTTGCCAGGGCTAAAGCAGCAAAATCAGCTAAATCAGTGCCTGTTAAGCCACCCTCTCTCAGGCCCACTTCTAGTTCACAAATGCTTACTCTGGCAGAAGATTTAATATCCTTAATTAGGGGATCCCAATCTCACGCAGACAGGGCCTCTCAGCCCCAGAAAAGAGACCTAGAGCAGAGCCCCGAGCCTGTGTCCTCTGATGATTCTGGATGACTCAGACATTACAGACAGCCAGAGGCTCCTTTTCCAATTATGAAGATTCAGATGCTGAAGAATCCATTCCAGCTGCCTCTCCACCAGAGGAATTCTCCTTTGGGGAAACCTTACATGCCATGAGAGAACAATTCCAATGGCAGGGACAAGATTTCTCAGATTCAAGAAAAAGGCTTAGGACTTTTCTGCACTTACCACAACATAGGCCCTTAGCTATACCTCCTGTCCTGTCTGTTGTGGACGATGCATTTAATGATGTCTGTACTGCACCTGATTCTTTACCTCCAGCCCCTGCCAAACTAGATAGATTTTACAGGGTGCCAGACACTCATCACCACCTATACAAGGCCCCACTTGCAGACCAAACTATATCCCAGGGGCCTAAGGCAGTAGCCTCGACCACAACAAAAAACCCTATTCCCGCTGAAAGGGAATCCAGGTCCTTAGAGAGATGGGGGAAAAAAGTCTACACCTCTGCTACTCTCTCAGCTAGAGCTTTAAACTGTCAGTTTCACATGATCCAATACCAAGAGTTTATGCTTGATCAGTTAATTAAAAGCTGTCCTCTGATGAATCTTTAGATAAGAAATATGTATTAGAAATGGTGAATAACATCCAACAGGTTAGTAACCATTCTTTAAAATGTGGCTATGATGCACTGGAGGCTTCATTTAGATCAGCCATGACTGGCACAGTGATAAGAAGGCATGCATGGTTGAAAGAACAGGTCTTACCGGATCATGTTAAAGCTAAGCTATTGGATGCTCCTATGGATAAGGCCAGTCTATTTGGAACCTGCCCAGCAGGTAATGAAGAAAATGGAAGAGAAGGCAAAATCTATGCAAACAGTTAAAGATTTCCTACAGGTTCAGCCACCAAGGTTTAGCAGGAACTGGCCTGCCAAAAATTGGTCCTTTCCTGACTCCACAAGATCACAAAGGGGCAGGAACAGACGCTCTAGGGGCAGAAATCAATCCAGAGGAGGTGCCTACAGAGGCGACAGTGGCAAGGCAATAACCGAGGCACAGACACAACCACTGCCACTGCAACAGGACAATCACAGTGACTTGGCTCTGATTCCGCTACCAGGAGCAAATAGCAGCACCATTAGGCGGAAAGTTAGCCTTATTCTCAAAAATGGGCACTATAGCACAAAAGATAAGAGGATTTTAAAAATCATTGACCAAGGCTACATGTTGCACTGCCACACTTTACCAGTAAACAGAGCACTGCCAAGTCTGACCTCAAATGAAAAAATACAAGCCCTGCACCAGATAGCGGAATTAATAAAGATGAGAGCTGTGGAAAGAGTACCAAGAACAGAACAGGGCAAAGGATTCTACTCCAGACTCTTCCTAGTACCAAGAAAAGAGAAAAGCTGGAGACCTATTCTCGACCTGTCCATCTTAAACACATACATCATTGTCCCAAAATTCAAAATGCTGACCCTACAGCAACTTCTTCCCATGCTGGGCAAGGAGTGTTGGCTGGTAACTCTAGATCTCAAGGAGGCATACCTGCACGTCCCCATTCGACCAAATTGCAGAAGATACCTCAGATTTCTTGCAGGATCAGAGCATTATCAATTCTCAGCATTGCCCTTTGGCTTATCTACTGCGCCCAGAGTATTCACAAAATGCCTGGCATCAGTAATCGCTCACTGCAGAGTACAGGGAATCCAAATTTATCCATACCTGGACGACTGCCTGTTACAAGCGGACAACAAAAGCAAGCTGACAACAGATTTGCAAAGGGTCATTTACTTGCTACAAGCCCTGGGATACACAGTCAATTTACAAAAGTCAAGGCTGATACCATCCCAGACAAGAACTTTCTTGGGCGCGGAATTGGACACGTCAAGCAGATGGCATTCCTAACTGCAGAAAAACAAAAAGAGCTCCCTCTTTACTTCTTGGCATTAACAAAGCAGAACAAACTAACAGCAAGAAAAGTTCTGCAGGCCTTGGGCTTCATGGCATCCTGCATAATCTTGGTCCCACATGCCAGACTGCATATGAGAAAGTTACAGTGGTACCTAAAGAATTTATGGTCTCAACACAGGCACAGCTTAGAAACAGAAATACCACTAATCCCATGCTTAAAACAGGAGTTCCTATGGTGGGCGTGGGCATGCCAGTCAAACCCAGGCTTGCCCTTCCACAACTTTCGAGCAAACCAAACCATCACAACGGACGCCTCAGACCTAGGATGGGGGGCACACATGCTGGACAAATGCGTGCAAGGACTGTGGACTCAGGACCAGCTGCACCTGCACATAAACCAAAGAGAAATGCTGGCAGTAAAACTGGCAATCCAAAAATTCAGACCATTCCTCAAAGAAGGCCATTTGATGATAAGGACAGACAACATCGCAGTCATGTGGTACATCAACAAACAGGGAGGCACTCATTCTTACCCCCTATGCAGAATGACTTTGGACCTTTGGAATCTGGCTCTCAGCTACAACATCCAGTTACAGGCAATATTTGTACCGGGAAAAGAGAACACCCTAGCAGACATTTTAAGCAGAACCACCTCGGATGCTCACGAATGGATGCTACACCCGGACATCTTCAAGGCCATCACAAAGAAATGGGGAATGCCACAAATAGATCTATTCGCTCCCACAAAATCACCAGCTCAAAAGATTCTGCACAAGGACATTCCACCCACTTGCATGGAAGGTGGACTCTCTATCCTTCAGCTGGAAAGGCCTGACAGCATATGCATTTCCACCTCTTCCTTGATGCACAAGGTACTACTGAAAATCAAAGAGGAACGCCCAAGGATAATTCTGATAGCTCCAAACTGGCCAAGACAACACTGGTACCCATTGCTGAGGAGCATGTCTCGGGAGAAAATTTGGTCAATACCCCTGATGCCTCTGATGTTAACTCAGAACAACTACAACATCATACATCCAAACCTAAAAACCTTGCAACTGACTGCCTGGAACATCACATAGCAGTAACTAACCCAGACCTTTCACAAAGGGTTAAAGACATTATCCTTGAAGCCCGCAGACCTTCAACAAGAAGGAACTATGCAGGAAAATGGAAAAGGTTCGTCATTTGGAGTACTGAAAGAGGAAAAGATGTGTCGAATATAGATATTGCTAACATTCTGGAGTATTTGGCAGAGCTTCTACATACAGGCCTGTCCTATTCCTCCATCAAGATACATGCATCAGCTATTTCAGCAGAATACAGCTTTGATCCACCTGTCTTTTCACATCCTTTACTCAGGCAGTTCCTCAGAGGGATCAAGAATGTAAAACCTCCTAGGAAACCACCATTGCCAGCTTGGGATTTGAACTTTGTGCTAGAGAAGTTGACACTCGCACCTTTTGAACCAGCAGCAACAGCAGACCTACAGCATCTATCGTTGAAAACTGCTTTCCTACTGGCAATAACCTCAGCAAGGAGGGTTTCTGAACTTCAGGCCCTAATGGCAGTACAACCCTTCCTAATCTTCCACCAAGATAGAGTGTCCATGAGGACTAATCCTACATTTATGCCTAAGGTGGTATCCAGAGTGTCTTTAAACCAAGCAATCCACCTACCTACCTTCTTCCCCAACCCATAAAACAGAGGGGAAAGAATGCTGCATACCTTGGATGTACATAGACAGCTACGCTACTACCTGGACAGAACAAAAAGTAACAGAAAACTGACCAGCTTTTTGTAGCCTATGCAACAGGAAGGAAGGAAAAGCTATTTCCAAACAGACAATCTCCAAATGGATAGGAAATTGCATACGATTCTGTTACTCCTTCCATGGAAAACCAATTCCACAGAACATAAGGCCTCATTCTACAAGGGCAACAGCCACTACCACAGCCTTCTTACGAGGAGTGGCAACCACGGACATTATTGAGGCGGCTACTTGGACCTCCGTGCATACATTTGCCAAGCATTATAATTTACCTCTGTATTCCAGATCCCGAGCAGGGTTTGCCACTGCTGTACTGCAAGGGATCCTAACCACACCATAATCTATTCTTCCTCCTCCCTAGTTGGCTATGGTATTCTACCCAGTTAGTTATGACTGCAGATGCATCCATGAAGGACATAGTACAGTTTTGTACCTACCATAAATGTAGATGTCCGAACTGGATAGCATCTGCAGTCAGGATTACCCTCCCTCCTTCCCCTCTGTGGTACTCCTAGGGTATTTACCCTCCTAATAGCTAGCTGGTGGGGGAAGTCTCTTATGGTGTATTTGTTTGTATATATGTACATACATGCTTATTTTTTGTTTTTGCCTTCTATCTTTTTGGAAACATTGGCATTTACCCAAAATTTAGCCTTCCTAGAGGGCAACTGGCATCTGGGGCAAGAAACACTGAGGAAAATGGCGTCGGCTGATGCCTTTATACCCGAAGACCAGCAGAGATGACGTCGGGTGAAGTGCGACATCAGCCGAAGCCGGACCCGGACTTTGGAATCCGGCCGACCGAAGGGCTGCCTGACGACAGGACAACCCAGTTGTTATGACTACAGATGCTATCCAGTTCGGACATCTACATTTATGGTAGGTACAAAACTGTACTTTCTTTCTCCTCTGCTAGGTCGCAGTTTTCTAGAAAGGATAAGGGCAAGACCTCTAAACGATGTCCTTCAAGGATGCATCTGCAGTCCTTACAAATGGGTTGTCCTGTCGTCAGGCAGCCCTTCGGTCGGCCGGATTCCAAAGTCTGGGTCTGGCTTCGGCTGGTGTCGCACTTCACCCGACGTCATAGCTGCAGTTCTTCGGGTATAAAGGCATCAGCCGACGCCATTTTCCTCAGTCTTTCTTGCCGTGGCGCAAGCAGAAGCTGTTCGCAGGTGCCGGTCGGTCAGATCCAGAGATTACTACTACCGAATACTACTTCAAGACTTCTAAAGCTAAGTACCCGTTGTGGACTCTTTCTTGCCTCAGCCGATGTCAGAAAAAGTGAATAACTGTTTAACTTGTGGGAAACAAATACCTCATAAAGATTTCCACTCTTACTGCTTACCTTGTTTTGGCCCAGACCACGGCGTAGCAGCTTGTCTAGCCTGTGCTTCTTTAACCGACGGACGCTTAGACGTCGGTCGGAGTTTGCTGAGCAGTTTTTCAGCTCTGATTTTGCGTATATTATGCCGCCGGATCCTCCGACTACAAATTGCCAAAAGCAAAGAAAGGACCGACACTCGTCCACGGTTTCGCCGAAACCGCGGTTAAACAAACGCGAGTGTCTCGGTTTCGGCGAAACCGAGCAAGCGGTTCTTTCTTCAGCGAAACCATGCCTTCTACCGAGGCCTCTTCTAACCTGGTAGAATCGGCTTGAAATCCAACCTGCTGTTGTGGTTTCTCAGGAATTATCGGACACTATTCCCTTGGATGTATCAACCCTGCACGTGGAGCTGCTAGGCCTCCTGCAGCCATGTCCATTAAGGCTTTTGCCAGGGCTAAAGCAGCTAAAGCTACTAAGACTGTGCCTGTTAAGTCCCCCTCTCACAGGCCCAGCTCCAGTTCCCAAATGCTTTCTCTGGCAGAGGATCTCATCTCTTTAATAAGGGGATCCCAACCTCATCCAGACAGGGCCTCTCATCCACCTCCAGAGAAGAGACCTAGAGCAGAGCCCCTGAGCCAGTGTCCACGGATGATTCCTCTGATGATTCAGACAATACAGACCCTCCAGAGGCTCCTTATTCTCCTTACGAAGACTCTGATGCTGAAGAGTCGATTCCTTCTGCCTCTCCACCTGAGGAATTTTCCTTTGGGGAAACCTTACATGCCATGAGGGAACAATTTCAGTGGCAGGGCCAAGATTTCTCAGACTCCAGGAAAGGCTTAGGACCTTTTGCATTTACCACAACATAGGCCTTTAGCTATACCTCCAGTTCTTTCTGTTGTAGATGATGCATTTAATGATGCTTGTACTGCTCCTGATTCTTTACCTCCAGCCCCTGCTAAGCCCGATAGGTTCTACAGGGTCCCGGACACACATCACCATTTATACAAGGCCCCTTTTGCAGATCCCGAGACTATCTCACAGGGGCCTAAGGCAGTAGCATCTACCTCTGTTAAAAATCCCCTCCCCTCTGAAAGGGAATCCAGGTCCTTAGAGAGATGGGGTAAAAAAGTATACACCTCTGCTACTTTGTCAGCTAGGGCCTTGAACTGTCAGTTTCATATGATTCAATATCAGGAGTTTATGCTTGATCAGTTAACTAAAAAGCTGTCCTCTGATGAATCTTTAGATAAGAAATATGTTTTGGAAATGGTGCATAACATTCAGCAAGTTAGTAACCATTCTTTAAAATGCGGCTATGATGCACTGGGGGCTTCCTTTAGATCAGCTATGACTGGCACAGTTATCAGAAGGCATGCATGGTTGAAAGAACAGGCCTTGCCGGACCATGTCAAATCAAAACTATTAGATGCTCCCATGGACAAGGTCAATTTATTTGGTTCTCCTGCTCAGCAGGTACTGAAGAAAATGGAAGAGAAGGCAAAATCTGTACAAACAGTGAAAGATTTCCTACAGGTCCAACCTCCAAGGTTTAGCAGGAACTGGCCCTCCAAAAATTGGTCCTTTCCGGACTCCTCTAAAGCTCAGAGAGGCAGGAATAGGCGTTCAAGAGGCAGAAATCAATCCAGGGGTGCCTACAGGGGACGCCAGTGGCAGGGCAACAACCAGCGAGGCACAGACACAGCCACTACCACTGCAACAGGACAGTCACAGTGACTTGGCTCTGACACCGCCTACCAGGGAACAGCTAGCAGCACCCTTAGGCAGAAAGCTAGCCTTATTTACAAAGAACTGGCATTACATCACAAGGGACAAGTGGATTTTTTGCAAACTATAGATCAAGGTTACAGGTTTCATTTCCATACTCTACCAGGAAAAAGAGGAATGCCAAACCTACCACCAAATCAAAAGATAGAAGCTCTAAAACAAATAGCTCAATTAGTAAGAATGAGAGCTGTGGAAAAAGTACCATCTATGGAACAAGGAAAGGGATTTTACTCCAGACTCTTCCTGGTACCAAGCAAAGAGAAACAATGGAGGCCTATTCTCGACCTGTCCGCTTTAAACACATTCCTCATTGTTCCAAAATTCAAAATGCTGACCCTACAGCAGCTTCTTCCCATGCTGGGCAAGGAGTCTTGGCTGGTAACTCTAGATCTCAATGAGGCATACCTGCACGTCCCCATACGACCAAATTGCAGAAGATACCTCAGATTTCTTGCAGGATCAGAGCATTATCAATTCTCAGCATTGCCCTTTGGCTTATCTACTGCGCCCAGAGTGTTCACGAAATGCCTGGCATCAGTAATCGTTCATTGCAGACTTCAGGGAATCCAAATTTATCCCTACCTGGACGACTGCCTGATACAAGCGGACAACAAAAACAAACTAACAGAAGACTTACAAAGAGTCATTTACTTGCTGCAAGCCCTGGGATATACAGTCAATATAAAAAAGTCAAGGCTGATACCATCTCAAAGAATAACCTTTTTAGGTGCAGAGCTGGACACATCAAAGCAGATGGCATTCCTAACTGTAGAAAAACAAGAGCAACTTCCTCTCTACTTCTTGGCATTAACAAAACAGAACCATCTAACAGCAAGAAAAGTTCTGCAAGCCCTGGGCTTCATGGCGTCCTGCATAATCCTGGCCCCTCATGCAAGACTACATATGAGAAAGCTACAGTGGTACCTGAAGAATTTATGGTCTCAACACAGGCACAGCCTAGAAACCAAAATTCCACTAATACCATGCCTGAAGCAAGAGTTCCTATGGTGGGCTCAGGCCTGTCAATCAAACACAGGTTTGCCCTTCTACAACATTCAACCAAGCCAAACCATCACAACGGACGCCTCAGACCTCGGTTGGGGGGCCCACATGCTGGACAAGTGCATACAAGGCCTATGGACTCAAGATCAGCTGCACCTGCACATAAATCTAAAGGAAATGCTGGCAGTAAAATTGGCAATCCAGACATTCAGACCATTCCTCCAAGAAGGACAGTTGATGATAAGGACAGACAACACCACAGTTATGTGGTACATCAACAAACAGGGAGGCACACATTCATACCCTCTATGCCAGATGGCACTGGACCTATGGAATGTGGCTCTGAGCTACAACATTCAGTTACAAGCAATTTTTGTACCGGGAAAAGAAAACATTCTAGCAGACATATTAAGCAGAACTACTACGGATGCCCACGAATGGATGCTACACCCGGACATCTTCAAAGCCATCACAAGAAAATGGGGACTACCACAAATAGACTTATTTGCATCCCCACTCAATCACCAGCTCAAGAAATTCTGCACAAGGACGTACCACCCACTTGCTTGGAAGGTGGACTCCCTATCTTTCAGTTGGAAAAACCTGACAGCATATGCTTTCCCACCACTTCCTTTGATGCACAAGGTGCTATTGAAGATCAAAGAGGAGCGTCCAAGGATCATTCTGATAGCTCCAGACTGGCCAAGACAACATTGGTACCCATTACTGAGGAGCATGTCTCGGGAACAAATGTGGACAACTACCCCTGATTCCATTGCTGTTAACACAGAACAGCTACAACATCCTGCATCCAAACCTGAAAACTCTGCAGCTGACTGCCTGGAACATTACATAAGAGCAGCTAACCCAAATTTATCCCAAAGGGTTAAAGACATAATCCTTGAGGCTCGCAGACCTTCAACAAGAAAGAATTATGCAGCAAAATGGAAAAGATATCTCATTTGGAGTACTGCAAAGGGAAAAGATGTGTCACTGGTAAACATAGCCAACATCCTGGAGTACTTGGCAGAGCTCTTCCATACAGGCCTGTCCTATTCCTCCATCAAGATACATGCATCAGCTATCTCGGCAGAGTACAGCTTGGACCCCCCTGTCTTCTCACATCCTCTGCTCAGGCAGTTTCTGAGAGGAATTAAAAATGTAAAGCCTCCTAGGAAACTACCATTGCCAGCATGGGACTTGAACTTTGTGCTAGAAAAATTGACACTCCCTCCTTTCGAACCAGCAGCAACAGCAGAATTACAATACTCATCCTGGAAGACTGCTTTCCTGCTGGCAATCACCTCAGCAAGAAGGGTTTCTGAACTACAGGCATTAATGGCAGTGCAACCCTTCCTGATCTTCCATCAAGACAGAGTGTCCATGAGAACAAATCCTACATTTATGCCTAAGGTGGTATCCAGAGTGTCTTTAAACCAGGCTATCCACCTACCTACATTCTTCCCAACCCACAGAACAGGGAGAAAGACTGTTGCATACCTTGGATGTGCATAGACAATTACGCTACTACCTGGACAGGACCAAGTGCAATAGAAAAACTGACCAGCTTCTGGTAGCATATGCAACAGGAAGGGAAGGAAAAGCAATTTCAAAACAGACAATCTCAAAGTGGATAGGAAATTGCATTAGATTCTGTTACTCCTTCCATGGAAAGAAAACTCCAGAGAACATCAGGCCTCACTCCACAAGGGCTACAGCCACCACTACAGCTTTCTTACGAGGGGTGGCTACCAAGGACATTATAGAGGCTGCTACTTGGACCTCCGTGCATACATTTGCCAAGCATTATAATTTACCCTTATACTCTAGATCCCGAGCAGGTTTTGCCACTGCTGTTTTGCAAGGGATCCTAACTACACCATAAATCCCTTCTTTCCTCCTCCCCTAGTTTGGCTATGGTATTCTACCCATTTGTAAGGACTGCAGATGCATCCTTGAAGGACATAGTACAGTTTTGTACCTACCATAAATGTAGATGTCCGATAGGAATGCATCTGCAGTCAGGATTACGCACCCACCTTCCCCTCTGTGGTACTCCTAGGGTATTTGCCATCTTTCAGCTAGCTTAGGGGGGATCTATTATGGTGTATTTGTTTGTATATATGTACATACATGCTTATTTTATGTGTTTGCTCTCTTCTATTTGGAAACATTGGCATTTATCCAAATTTAGCCATCCAAGAGGGCACCTGGCATCTGGGGCAAGAAACACTGAGGAAAATGGCGTCGGCTGATGCCTTTATACCCGAAGAACTGCAGCTATGACATCGGGTGAAGTGCGACACCAGCCGAAGCCAGACCCAGACTTTGGAATCCGGCCGACCGAAGGGCTGCCTGACGACAGGACAACCCATTTGTAAGGACTGCAGATGCATTCCTATCGGACATCTACATTTATGGTAGGTACAAAACTGTACTTTCTTCTCCAGCCTCAACTTCTGTCTCTGAACCTCCACAGAAGTTACAAAAATCGGAGTTGGCCTCTGTCTCTTGGCTCTACAGACTTCGGGGCCAATTGAGATTTTGGACACGGACCCTGCAGTATCCGGCACCAAGTGTTTCGGTGTCGATGACTAGCAGTCCTCTTCGGAGCCGATCTACAGACATTCCACCGGTATCCCCTACTCTAAAATCGCCTGTATTGCAGTGAACAAGGTCTTCCACACTGTCGTCCAGATCCTCCAGGTGCTTATCTGAAGAAGACATTGAGAGGGTGGTGCTCAGACTCCTCAAGTCGTCGGCCTTGCCAACATTTTTATCTGCTGCGACCCATTCAGTCTCTGAGCCGACTCCTGCTACTGATCCTGCTTTCTTTCCTCCTCCAACCCAGACTGGGCCTTTGGAGCCGATATTGCCGGTACCGGCTATAGTGGCCCTCGATCTTCCGAGACCTCCCCAGAGGACCCCACTGAGGAGCCCCCCCAGAAGAGATCATGTAAGAGGAAGCATGTAGACCCCCCCCCTGATGAGACTGTCATATCTGACACTGACCTCGATGAGTCGGAGGGGTCCCCTAAGTCGTCCTCTGAAGATGTCTCCTTTGCAGACATTTTGGAGATCCTCAGGCAGAGAGGCGGCTGGCCCACCGTTACCCCGTCTGATGAGGAGTTAGTGTACCTGAAGGCTTTCGGGTCTCAACCCTCTGCTTCATGGGTGTGTCCTCCATTTCATGAATTACTGGATCTTGTGAGACAGAAAGCATGGCAGACTCCTGATGCAGTGGAACCGGTTCCCAGGAGGCCGAATAAATTTCTTTCCACCCCTAAAGACAAAGAATTTTTGTCTTAAGGGCTTACCTGTTGATGCCATGGCGGTGGCGGCGGCCACTAAGAAGGAGCTAGCAGAGACTTCTGTCCATCCGCCCAGTAAGGAATCCCGAACGATGGATAGGTACGGGAAGCGTATCTTCTCTTCAGCAGCTTTTACACTCTGATCGCTGAACTATCTATCGCATTTTACGAGACTTCAGAGAGATCTCCTAAAGGAGTTAGGAGATGCTCTTCAGGGTACCTCTACCGAAGCAGTCTCATCTACAGTGTCTGCTCAGTTGGCTACTCTCACATCCGTTGTTAACTCCTCCATGCAGCTAATCTCATACGCAGCTGATGGTGCGGGTAGGATGGCGGGTTCAGGAGTCTCCTTAAGGAGACATTCCTGGATGCGTCTATGCAACTTTGCTGAGACTTTCAAGTCTACATTCTCCAATGCCCCTGTGGATGGATCCTCTCTTTTTGGACCCAAGGTGAAAGATACCTTCACCAGGTGTGAGCAGGAAGGAAAGACTCTCTGCTGTGGGAGTCCGTTTTACCGTTCCTTCTAGACCTTACCCTAAAGGTCAGAAGAGCGGTAAAATGTGGTTCAAGAAATCACAGAGACCTTTCCAGGATACACAGGGTGATTCCTCCTTCAGAGGCAGGGGAGGAGGAAATAATGGTAGACGTCGCCCTAGAGGCAGGGGAGGCCCACAAAATCAGGGAGGTCGCGATTCCTTTCGTGACCGTCCCTATCAGCATTCCTGATGTGGAACCCGACTGTGCATCTCTGGAGCTGGTCGGGGGTCAACTGTCCTTGTACGCAGAAGCCTGGCTAAACCTCACTTGAGACAAGTGGGTACGAGACATTATCACCAGAGGTTACTCTATACCCTTTTCCCTTCCACCACACTCTCACAAAAGGATCCCAGATGTACCACCCAATCACAGGGATCAAGTGGTTATAGAGGTAGAAAAGCTGCTATTAAAAAGTGTTATCCAAAAGGTCCCAGCAGACCAGACAGGTTTCGGAACATACTCCTGGTTCTTTTTAGTTCCAAAAAGAACAGGAAACTGGAGACCCATTTTAGACCTCAGCAGGTTAAACGGGTATGTAAAGAGTGAGTAGCGATTTTTGATTGAGAGAGACAGTATAAAAAGAGAGAGACTTCTGATGGAAACGAAACAAACATGTGAAGAAATCGTAAAAATTATTTCCAATTCGGTACTAGAGACATTTCTGGTGAATATTAACAATAAACTTATGTCTTATGAAAAAGATCTAGTTGATCGTAAGAAATATAAATTAAATAGAGACATTAAAGATTACGAGCACAAGAGAGCTTTTGCTCTCACAGCCAATCAGCGACCGAAGAGGAGGAGTGTAACGTTTCAAAAGGATGACGTTACTTCCGGTCCACAGAGGAGTAAGAGCGTTATTTCAGGGGAGAGCAGAGCGTCTTCGTATGATGAAGAACAAAAAATAAATGATCATTTTCCGAATTTACAGGGAGCAGCAAATCCGGAATCCTTTTGGAAGACCTTCAGAGGATCTAATGAACCGAATTATACCACCAAGAAGCGAGGTTGGCAGGGACCAGATCGGAACAGAGACCCGGGAGAAGGACACTTTAAAAGAAGCAAATGGACTGTGTAAACAGGTAGAAAATATTATTACAGGGGACTATGTTGTTAATTTATCTGACTATGTGTTGGATGAGACAGGAAATATCAGTTTTAAATAGGGGAATCAAGTCTATACCGACAGTTTTACCCAGAATGTATGAAGTGAAGGGTGAAATATATAATTTGGTGCATAAAATGTGTTTAAAGGAATATTTTTTTCTTATGCAAAATGATGAAAGAAATGTATATAATGAAACATCAGATTCCGATAGTAATAATGATTTTTATTTTTCATGTGAATCGGAGACTGAAATTAATGCTTACAGCTTATTGGATACAAGTAAAATTAAGTCGCACAGTACTTTCATGCCACTGAATAGAAATTCATTCATTCAAAGTTTTGATAAAGCAGTTAATTTTATAATTGATGGAGAACTTAATAAGTTTAAAAATCAGGAGAAGGAATATAATTTAACAAGGAATGAGTGGATTAAATTGCAACATCTGAGCAGGAATAATGAAATAATCTTTAAACCATCAGATAAGGGGGGCAAATTAGTAGTAATGAATTCTAAGGATTATTATATTATGTGTATGCAACACTTAAACGATCAGAATGTATATAGTAGAATAGATACATCAAGTTTAATACGAGCACAAAATGAGTTTCAGAAGTTATTAAATAAAGGTGTAAGATTACATTATTTCACAACCTATGATGTAACACATAAACTTAAAGTTAGGAGAAGTACAATAGCAAAATTCTTTTGTGTTCCAAAAATTCATAAAGACCCAGTAAAACCGCCTGGTCGTCCTATAGTGTCAGCTACAGGTTATTTTACATATAATTTACGTTGTCTATTGCATGAAATTTTAGTGAAGGAAGTAATGAAGTTGGCATCCTATATTAAGGATTCTTTTGATTTTCTGAGTAAAATTGAAGATGTGATATGGGATGAGAATATGTATTTCATAACCAGCAGATGTAGTGAGTTTGTACACCAATATATCACATACTCTGGGTCTTGAAGCCACACAATATTTTTTAGGGGATAGTCCCAAGACTCAGTATATGAAAGAATTACTGGATTTTTGTCTTAAGAATAATATGTTTGAATTTGAAGGCAACCTATATAAACAAAATATAGGTGCAGCAAAGGGAGCGGCATTTGCCCCAGCATATGCCGATTTATTTATGGGGCTGATGGAGAGTATACATATTTATAGAAGTGAATTGTTTAGAAAATATGTAATAAAATATTATCGATTTATAGATGACTTAATTTTTATTTGTAAAGGGGGAGAAGAAATTTCATCTGGGTTTATAGAGTATTGAAATGTTAATGAATTTGGTATTAAATTTGATGGTATTCAGAGAGGTACAAGGATAATTTTTTGGATATTACACTCAGAGGTGATAAGAATAAAAAAATACATACTAATATATATAGAAAGTTTAACCAAATAAATTTGATGTTAAATGCCACAAGTTGTCACCCTAAACATACAATAGAATCTATTCTATATGGAGAAATGCTTAGGATTAAAAGATTGAATAGTGACATAAAAGAAGCATATGAAGAGGCTCAGTGGGTGGCTGTGATGTTTATATCTAGAGGTTATAAGATGGACAATGTGTATGGAAGCTTACAGAAAATATTTAATAAAAAACAAGGAATGATGAGAGCTAATGTAGGTGGATTTAAAGAAGGAAGAAAAAAAGTTGTAGAAATAACATCTGGGAAGGAGAATATGTTCTTTGTTACTAAATATAGTTTATTTTCTCAGAGATTGACAGAGGTGGTTAAGGAATATTGGAAACAGAAGGGATGTTCAGTCATTATCACGAATAGAGTTAGGAATTTCTTACCAAAGGGGAAGAAATTTAAAGGATTTTTTGGTACATGCAAAATATAGAAGACCTATAGAGAAAATGCTGGAGAATGTGGAAATGAAAGGAACATTTCCCTGTGGTAAATGCTCTGTATGCCAGCATATAACAACAAAAATAGAGAAAATAGGGGGAAAGAAATTTAACACATTAGGAACGTACTCTTGTTATAGTAAAGGTGTGATTTATGCTATAATGTGCTCTTGTAATAAATGCTATATAGGGGAAACAAAAAGATCTTTGGCAGAACGAATAAAAGAGCATGTGAGAGACATAAGAAATAATAAAATTCTCAGTCCTGTAGCTGAACACATTAATAAAGAACATAAAGGTGATATAAAAACTATGAAAGTAACAGTGCTGGAACAAGTAACATTACAATATGGTAATGTAGAGCTATTAAAATATGTATTAAGGCAGAAGGAGTCTATTTTAATAATGAAATATGACACACTTATACCTAAGGGTATGAACAAAGAATGCAATTGGCAAAGTTTTATATAATGTTTTTTAACTTTAAGAAGAGAATTAAATAATTGTTGTAACTTAATTGCTAATTGATTAATAGAAATTGTATAAATAAGATGTCTTTTAACAAAGAAAGTTTTTACTCTGTAAAGGCTACGGCCAAGGCGCTAAGAGAAGTGTGTTCTTTGATTAAAAGTGTATTTGGAAAGTAGAGCTGTTTTTTACTGGTCATTTTGTTTTGGTTGTTATAGCAATTTATCAGTTCAGTAAGGAGTGGTTACATGAGTATGTAAAGAAATCCAAGTTCCGAATGATCACTCTACAATCCATACTGCCTCTGTTAGGGGAAGAGAGTTGGATGTGCTCAATAGATCTCCAAGATGCCTACTACCACATAATGATGGACAAAGCATCAAGGAGCTGCCTACGCTTCCAGCAGGGAGCCAATCATTACCAATTTTGAGCGCTGCCCTTTGGTCTCACCACAGCCCCCCAGGTGTCCACCAAGTGCATGGCAGCAGTGACAGCTCATTTGAGGCGTCGGGGAATCCAAGTCTTTCCATACCTAGACGATTGGCTCCTGACCGCCACCACCAGGCATAGGCTAGTTCAATCGAGAGATTCCACAGTCAAGCTCTGTTCTCAGTTGGAAATCTCTATAAACTGGGAAAAATCCTCAACTTTGCCCACTCTATAACATTTATAGGAGCAAACATAGACACGATTTCTATGATAGCCAGACTACCTACAAACAGAATACAGAGTCTTATGCAGCAAATTTACAGGATACTTCCCCTTGAAGAGTCATAGCGAAGGTGGTGTTGCAGCTTCTTGGAACTATGGTGTCGACCATAACCTTGCTACCTTTAGCAAGACTGCATATGAGGATACTCCAATGGCTCCTGTCATCCCAGTGGTCCTTTCAGCAGTTGCCTCTGCATCACCAGGTACTGATCACAGATTCTTGCAAAAAGGGTCTACGCTGGTGGCTTTAGCCAGGTCATCTTACCACAGGGACTCCCTTTGTACCGCACCAACCTGTTGCCACTGTGACCACGGATGCCTCCCAGATAGGGTGGGGGGGCATTATCTTGGCAGGACTGTCTAAGGCACATGGCAAGATCAGGAGGCCCATATGCATATCGGTGTCCTAGAGATGAGAGCGGTGCTTCTAGCATTGCAAGCACTTCACGACTTTCTCCCTCTAGGGACGATAGCTATCCAGGCCGACAACATGTCGGTGGTTTGGTATCCAAACAAACAGGGGGGGGGACAAGATCATACCCTTTATGTCCAGAGGCCCTGCGAGTTTGGAATTGGGTGATTTCTTCGCAACGCTTTCTCATTGCAACGCACATCCCCGGGACTTCCAACGTGATGGCGGACAAGATAAGCAGGGGCATTATTGTTACCTAACGAGTGGTCCTTGAATCAGAAAGTAGCCCATCTGATCTTCCACAAGTGGGTACAACCCTGCTGCGATCTCTTTGCCAGCCCCATCAACACTAAATGCAGCACCTTTTTCTCCCTCATCCCCCCTCCGGGAGAGTCTCCAAGAGATGAACTCGTCCACGATTGGACCTCGGGACTCCTTTATGCTTTTCCTCCTTTTCCACTCATTCCCAAGGTCATACAGAAAGCCATGTTGTTGGATAGCAAGATGATCCTTATCACTCCTTACTGGCCTCGTCAGATTTGGTTCCCTTTTCTCGAGCCTCACCTGTTAAGACTATTCATGGACTCTGGACCCAGTGCCAGACCTCTTGACACATGCCGGGTTCTCTTCACCCCAGTCTCCACACTCTCAAACTGACAGCATGGCTGCTCCAGTTCCGTCACTAGTCAGGCTTCATGATCTGTCTCCAGCTGTAACCCATATTATTACCCCTTCTCACAAGCCTTCGACTAGAAAATTGTATCACAGTAAATGGAAGAGATTTTCTATATGGGCACACAACAGAGAAGTTGATCATTTACAGCTCCCATTAATATTGTTTTAGAGTTCCTTTCAGAAATTTTTCACCAGGATTCAGCGGCTGCTGCACTCTGAGCTCAGTTAGCAGCAATATCTAATTTTCATACGGGGATTAATGATTCCAGTCTTATGTTTCACAAACTGTGCAAATATTTTCTTAGGGGTTCCATGATGTTAAGACCTCCTGTTCAAGACCCCATTCCTCACTGGGATCTGAATCTAGTCCTGTCTAGACTTACTTTGCCACCCTTTGAACCAGCTGTCAGTTGAAATTCCTGTCTTGGAAGACTCTCTTTCTGGTGGCAATAACCTCAGCCAGACGAGTTTCTGAACTACAAGCCCTATCAGTTAAACCTCCATATTTAATTTTTCACAAAGACAGGGTTTCTGTCCGGACAAATCCTTCTTTTATTCCTAAAGTCTGTTCTCAGTTTCACTTAAATCAAACGATTGAATTGCCAGTGTTCTTCCCTAATCAAACCAATAAAGCAAAGTACACATTCCATCAATTGGATGTGCATAGGCAACTGCGTTTCTATATCCAAAGGACCAAAGGATTTAGAAAATCAGAGCAGCTGTTTGTTTCTTTTGCTGAGGCGAGAATGGGCTTGCCAGTTTCTAAGGTCACACTATCGAACTGGATCTCTAGTTGTATTTCCTTTATTTACACATCTCAGGGAAAGGAGTTACCCTTTAAAGTCAAAACGCATTCTACCAGGTCCTTTTCTACTTTTGCTGCCTTCTAAGCCAAGGCACCTATTGATAATATATGTGCAGCAGCAACATGGCCTACCCCTCATACCTTCATTTCCCATTATAAATTGGATTTAACTTCCAGAGGTAGAGCCTCGTTTGGTTCCACGGTACTCAGGAGTATCTTCTAGTGAGCCACCCATTCAAGATGCTAGGGCCGTTGTCCCACACGTAATAATGGAGGTGAGATAGGACTACATAACATAAATAAGTTATGTACTCACCATAACGTTCCACGTATGTAGTCCATCTCGCCGAACATTATTACGAACCCACCCACCAGCCCCCTTCCTGGAGGATCTGGAAACGGTTGTTTTTCCTTTTCTACAGTGGTTTATACCATAAAGGGCGCCTTTATTACAGTTTATTCTTCCGGACCTTTGTCCTTTTCCTGTCTTATCCTGACAGACTACTAGCAAACAAGATCTGGGGGATGTGCTCATGCACCATAGGATACCTCCTAGCCACGAGCCAGTTAGAAGTTTTTAGGCTTTCTAAGCGGCCGAGTCTGAGCCGAGAATCAGCTCCGAACCCACACGTAATAATGTTCGGCAAGATGAACTACATACATGGAACGTTATGATGAATACATAACTTCTTTTTTTCGAGTTGCAGAAATGAAGTCTTCAACCAAAAGCGAAGTATCCCATTGGGGAAACTTTTTCTTGCTCCTTACCGATGTCAGTAAAAGTTAATAATTGTATTACTTGTGGGAAGCAAATACCTCATAAGGATTTTCATTTGTACTGTATTCCTTGCCTAGGCCCAGACCACGATGTACCTTGCTGTCGGTTATGTGCTTTATTTAATCGCCGCACTATCTGTCGTTGTTTTTGCTTCTAAATATTTAGGTTCTTGATTTAATTATCCAGAAATGATGTCAGTTAGCCATCCGAGTACCGGAATACCGAAAAAACACAAAGAAAAAGACAGAGACAGGCCATAGAGGTCCAAAACTGACGCTTCTCCTGAGCTAGTCGCCAGTTCACCGGTACTCAGTGAGGCGCTTTCGCAGCCCCTGATACCCGCTACTTCTGATTCGCAGGCCTCTACTGAGACTCATTCAGAGTCCGGTATGTCGCGAGATGCTTTACCTATGGAACCCATGGATGTCTCTACCTTGGATGGGTCCGGAGCCGCTGTGCAGGCACCGGCTTCTGAGGGTGTGTTCAGGCCTACAGACTTGCATATTAAACCGATTCCACCTTCAATACTAAGGCCTAAATCTTGATCTATGTCTAAAAAACTAATGCCCAGACCACATGTTCAGGTCCCTATTCCTAAAAAACAAATTATCAAAATGGCTGAAGATTTAATTACTCTAATCAGGGGTAGTCAACCCCCTCCTTCTAAGAGGCCTAGGGCTGAACTTGACTATGAATCTTCTGAACAGGACTCTGTTTCTTCTGACTCTTCTAATAACCTGGATTTGTCCATGCCTACTTATGAGAACTCTGATGCAGAGGATTCCATTCCCTCTGCTTCTCCCCCTGAGGATTTTTCTTTTGGGGAAACTTTACATACCTTAAGGGAGCATTTCCACTGGGAAAGTCAGGATTTTTCTGAATCCAAAAAGAGGCTTAGGGATTTCCTTCTTCCTCAGCATAGGCCTTTGGCTATACCTCCTGTAGTAGACATCGTTGATGTGTTTTCAGAATCCAGTATGGCCCCTGATTCCTTGCCTCCAGCTCCTAGTAAACCAGACAGATACCACAGGGTTCCTGAGAAGCACAAATTCCTTTTCTAAAGTCCTGTTGAGGACCCTGAAACCATTTCTCAGGGGCCCAAGGGCATTACGGCTTCTACTGCTAAAAATCCTACCCCTTCTGATAGAGACTCCAGGGCGCTGGATAGATGAGGTAAAAAGGTTTATACTTCTGCAACCTTAGCAATAAGGGCTTTAAACTGTCAATTCCATATGCTAAAATATCAACAGCATATCATGGGACTGCTTAAGCAGAAAATGATGTTGATTTCTGACTGTGTGGAAAATAAAGATTTACAGGATTTATTGCATTCAGCTGAACAAGTTGGAAAACATAATTTGCAATGTGGTTTTGATTCTTTAGAGGCCTCTTTCAGGGCTGCTGTTACTGGGTCTGTGCTTAGAAGGCATGCTTGGCTTAAGGAGCAATCTCTGCCTGATCATGTTAAATTAAAACTGTTGGATGCTCCTTTGCAGCAGGACCGTCTGTTTGGCAATAAGGCTGAAGAAGTTCTAAAAAAGATGGAAGGTAAAGCTAAATCTATGCAAACTGTGAAAGATTTCTTAAAAGTACAGCCTCCAAGATTTAGTAGGCACTGGTCCTTTCCAACTTCTTCCAGAGCTACTCAAGCCAAACCCAGACACTCCAAAAGCACCAGGTTTCAGTCCCAAGGGACTTTCAGAACTAAGCAATGGGGTGCTTCCACTTCCAAATCTAGAAATAACAAGACACCACCCTATGGTAAACAGTCTCAATGACTTTCCTTTAAAATTACCAAGCACTTACCTCTCAGCTGCCCCTTTGAGGGGAAAACTGGCTCTTCATGCAAAAAACTGGCAACTTATAACCCAGGACAAATGGGTTTTAAATAGTGTCCCAGGGATACAGATTTCATTTCCACATGTTGCCAACTCCAAATGGGTGGCCAGACCTGCCCCCAAATCAGTGGGCAGAGGCTCAGAGGCAAGTACTTTCCCCCCTAAACATGGGGGCTGTTCAGCTAGTACCAGAAGAGGAAAAGGGACCAGGTTTCTATTCCAGACTTTTCCTGGTACCCAGAAAAGACAAATCATGTTGTCCAATTCTGGACCTGTCTACTCTAAACACCTTTCTGGACATTCCAAAATTCAAGATGCTGACTCTTCACCAGTTACTTCCTATGCTAGGCAAGGATGCCTGGTTGGCAACTCTGGATTTAAGAGGCTTACCTGCATATCCCAATCAGGGAATCTTGCAGAAGATACCTACGCTTCAAAGCAGGCTACTTGCATTATCAGTTCTCTGCACTGCCCTTTGGCTTGTCTACTGCACCCAGGGTATTCACAAAGTGCCTGGCTCCAGTAATTGCATTTTGCAGGCAAAGAAATATTCAAATATATCCATACCTGGACGATTGTCTAATTCAGGCAGAAAACTAGGCCATTCTTCTAAAACATCTGGCATTTGTAAAAAAAGGTTCTAACTTGTCTAGGGTACACCATAAACAAAAATAAATCACAGCTGGTACCCTCTCAAAAAATTACATTCCTGGGTGCAAGCTTGGATACAACTGCCTAGATGGCTTTCCTTACGCCAGAAAAGCAAATTCATTTGGTGACTTACTTCAAACAAGTGGCCACAAAAACCCTGCTATCTGCAAGACAAATACTGAAAGCCTTGGGGTTCATGGCCTCCTGCATTCTTCTAATTCCATATGCAAGACTGCATATGAGGCAACTTCAGTGGTACTTAAAATGTTTATGGAGTCAGCATTGTCACAGCCTGGAAACAATGAATCTGAAGTAGGAGAATTCATTTGTCAGCAACCTGTGGGTATGGATCCAATATCGGATCCGAACCGGCATGGTTTATCCAGCTATGGATCCGAGCTCCTAGCTCCTCCCCTCACCCATAATGCCCTGCTCTCCCTACGTGACCTCAGATCTAGTTTGCCGCGCATGGTGAAGGCTGGGTCGTCAGAGCTCCAAAAGCTGTGTGTGATTATTGTTTAAAAAAGGGTTTTAAAACTTTTAAAAATTTTTTAGTTGTGTGAAAGTTATAGGTTTCCCTTCGTTTTATATCTTTTTTGGGTTAATTTAATATAGTTTTTACCCTCCCCTCGCTGGTTCGTAGTTGGTGTGTGTGTATGTGTGTGTTTTCTTTGGGGTCTTTGTGTGAGTGTTTTAGTTATTTTTATTGTTACTATTTTTTAAAAAAAAAATAGTGATGTCTGAGGCCCCAAAGGCTATTTTCTCAAAGTGCTCCGAGTGTGGCCATAAGCTTTCCCCTGCTGATGGCCACACTCGGTGCGTTCGATGCCTTGGGGTTGAACACCTCACTTCAGGGTGTTCAATCTGTACAGGGTTCAACCCCAGGGCATTGAAGGAGCGGAGGTCGAAGCTGGTCTTGGCGGGACTCTTGCCCCCAGACTCTGCTTCGGCCCCCGCCCCCTTGGTGGTCACTGCTTCGGCAGTCTCTGCCTTGCCTGCTCCCCCTCGTCCACCCAGGATTCAAATTCCCACCAAAGGGTCGGAGGAGAGGGAAGCCAGGAAAAAGGACCGGAGAGAGAAGCACCACAAGCGGCGGGCCGAGACCTCGTTCGCCCCCGCTAAGCGGGCTTCTCCTCCGGCCTCTCTGGCTGCTGGCTCTCCCCTCCTCGGCTCCGGTCCCGTGCTTTCACGGAGCCTGAGGATGAGGAGACCCGACCTCCTTTGAGGCTATCAAGGCGGCACTCAAGGCCTACCTCGGTAGCCTCGTCGAGGTCTACTTACAGCCTCTCCGATGCTGATCTGGACCGGATGATGCGAAGGTTCATCCAGTCCCAGATGCAGATGGGAGTGCTCCTGCCCCCCCCCCCTCTGGGGGGGAGCTCGTCCCCCTTTTTTAAGCTCATTGCTCCTTCTCCGACCCGCTATCCGGGTTCGGAGCGCCCGGAGCCGGGCAGCCTCGGAGCCGCGGGTGGGTCGGCGCTGACAATACTGGGTACTTCGGATCCGGCCCTGCCCTCGAGTCTGTCAGATCCGACCTCTGCTTCGGATCCGAGGGACTCAGTGTGCCTTCGGCGCCGTCCTTGTCGGAGCGCACTGGTCCCTCGGATCCGAGGGGCTCGACGCCGGCTCCGATCTGCTCATCGGATCCGAGGGGGAGCCGACTTTCGGATCCTATTGTCGAGGCTGCCTCCCCCTCGGCTTTTGATGTAGTGGAGAGGGCTCTGTTGAGGGCATCCGGACCCCTGGCCCTTGCTTCGGCTCTGTCCCACACTCCATCTGCTCTGGGCCAGGCTTCCATCACCCGGCCACTAGGACAGCCCGCTTCACTGCCCCAAGCATTTCCTGTGGTTCTGGACATTGCTGGTGAGGGCTCCTCAGACAGCCCCCCCCCCCCCGAGGAAGCACCTCGAAAGCATTCGTGTAAGGAGGCACATGGACTCCCCCGAGACTTTGACCGAAGACACTGACTTGGAGGAAGGGGAAGGCTCCCCAAGATCACCCCCTGAGGATGTCTTCTTCGGAGACATCATGGAAATGTTACGGATTAGAGGTGGGTGGTCTGCCCCAAAGTCTTCCTCGGACGAGTCAGTGTTCTTGGAGGCATTTGAAGCGGGCCCGTCTACCTCTGGGGTGTCCCCTCCTGCTGACCTCCTGCTGACCCCCTGGTGGACCTTATTACCACCAGGGCGTGGAGGGACTCGGACACCGTGGAGCCAATCCCTAAGAGGCCCGACAGGATCCTTAGCCCCCCTGCTGACCGTGCCCACTGGAGCAAGGGACCCCCGGTAGATGCCATGTTGTCGGCAGCAGCCACTAAGAGGGAACTCGCCCAGGAGAGTCCCTCAGTCCATCCCCTGAGCAAGGAGTCTCGGATGATGGACCGTTTGGGGAAGCAAATCTTTAGTTCAGCGACCTTCTCAGTGAGGGCGCTCAACAATTTGGCACACGTCATTAGGATGCAGCGCGATCTTATCAAGGAATATGCTGCATCCCCCCCAGAGTCCATATCGGAGGAGGACAAACTTATGCACTCCACCCGTATGGCCACTCTTCGTTCTGTGACTAACACCTCCATGCAGTTACTTTCCCACGCTACCGAGGGAGCCGCTAGAGCTGCGGGAGCGGGCCTAGTCACAAGACGGCAGGCCTGGCTCTGCCACTGCGATTTTACGGAGCCCTTCAAGGCGTCATTCGCGAATGCCCCCTTTGACGGTTCTGCCCTTTTTGGCAAGACGGTTTGCGATACCTTGGTTCAGCGCGAGAAGGACGGGAAGACGCTGTCTGCCGTCGGAGTCCGCTTCTCTGTGCCCCAGAGGTCCTACTCTAGGAACCAAAAGGGCCAGAAGAAGATGTGGTTCCGGAAGTCGCAGCATTCCCAACCCGCTCCGGACAACCAGTCCTTCCGCGGCAGAGGAGGACAGGGAGGACGCCGCCCTAGGGGCAGAGGGGCTCCCAGGAACTTTCGGTCCAGGGAACCTTTCTCTGAACGGCCCACGCAGCAACCCTGAGGGGTTGCCCGACTGCTCCACTCCACCTAGCGGCATGGGAGTCCATTACATCGGACCGCTGGGTACTCCGGATTATATCCAGAGGTTACAAGATCCCCTTTCTTCATGTCCCAAAGTTAAAAATCCTCCCGATGTTCCACCCGATCAGAGGGAGGCCGCTTCAGCAGAAATTGGCCATCTGCTGAGAAAAGAGCCATCCAGCCCGTCCCCAGACCAGATCGGATCAGGGTTCTACTCCAGGTTCTTTTAGTGCCAAAAGACGGGGACCTAAGATCCATTCTAGACCTGTCCCTGTTGAACCTGTCAGTTCCCAAAGAGAAGTTCGGATGGTCACTTTGCAGTCCATCCTCCCCTTCTAGGGAGAATCACTGGATGTGCTCTGTAGACCTCAAGGACGCTACTACCACATTCTGATGGACAGACGATCCAGGAGGTTTCTTCGCTTCCCGTTGGGAGCCAGTCACTACCAGTTCAGGGTCCTTCCCTTTGGTCTCACCACAGCCCCCAGGGTGTTCACCAAAGTGTTAGCAGTGGTTGCGGCCCACGTGAGGCTTCAGGGGGTGCAGGTCTTCCCGTACCTAGACTACTGGCTTCTCACCGCCCCAACAAGGCATCTACTCTCTTTGGCAAGAGACTCCTTCCTTCGTCTAGCTCCCAAGCTAGGCATCACGGTAAACATAGAAAAGTCCAACCTGGTCCCTACTCAAACAATAGAATTTATAGGAGCCAGGTTAGACACAAGAAATTTAAGAGCCTTTCTCACAACCGACAGGGTTCGGAATCTGCGACTCCAGGTGCGGGCCATCCTTCACTTTAGCTCAACACCTGTGGAATTGATCCTGAAGGCGCTAGGGTCTATGGCGGCAGCGATTACTCTTCCGCACGCCTGCTTGAACATGCGGGTGCTTCAATGGACACTTCAGGTGCAATGGTCATTTCTCTCCCTCCCCCTGTATCATCCCATTGCAATCAGCAAGGCTTGCAAGCGGTCTCTCTTGTGGTGGCTCCATTCTCCGGACCTCCACAGGGGCCGCCCCTTTTGTGCATCTCCCACTCTCGCCACGGTGACCACGGACGCTTCCCGCCTCGGGTGGGGGGGGGGCATTTTACGGGCCGGATGGTCCAGGTCACGTGGAGCGATTCAGAGACCTCCCTGCATATCAATGTTCTGGAAATGAGGGCGGTGCTCTTGGCGTTGCAAGCACTTCAGGCCCTCCTTCCCCTGGGAACAATTGCGATTCAATCAGACAACATGTCAGTGGTCTGGTACATCAACAAACAGGGGGGAACCAGGTCTTACCCTTTGTGGAGAAGCCATGAGAGTGTGGGAATGGGCGATCTCCACCAACCGCTTTCTCATTGCAATGCATAATTACGGGTCGGACCAACATCCTAGCGGACAAGCTCAGTCACACCATTCTCTCCCCGTACGAGTGGTCTCTCAATTCTCAAGTAGCGAAACGTATCTTCGCACAGTGGGGGACTCCCTGTTGCGATCTCTTTGCTTCTTCTTTAAACGCCAAGTGCGACAGTTTTTTCGCTCTAATCCCCCCTTCAGGGGATTCTCCGAGAGACGCTCTGGTGCATGCTTGGCCTCCCGGTCTTCTTTACGCATACCCCCCCTCTACCTCTGATGCTACAAGTACTTCAGAAAGCCTCTCGGTTGGGGTGCAGAATGATCCTCATTGCCCCGTTCTGTCCTCGACAGATCTGGATCCCTTACCTAAGGTCTCATTCAGTGAATCCACCTTGGATTCTCGATCCCATTCCGGATCTGATATCACACCCGTCGAACCTGCCAACTCCGAAACTGGACAACCTGAAGCTAACTGCTTGGCTGCTCCAGTTCCACTCTTAATCAGGACTCCCGGTATCGCGTCCCCAGTTGCCATTCTGGTAGCGGCCCACAAGCCCTCTACCAGAAAAATTTACCGCAGTAAATGGAAGCGTTTCTCCATTTGGGCAGAGCGGCAAGGCCTAGATCCTTTCACGGTTCCCCTTCCTTTGGTTCTAGATTTCCTTACTACTCTCTTTAATGATGGCGCCAGAAGTTCCACGGTCAAAGTTCAGCTGGCGGCCATATCTCATTACCATGTTGGACACAATTCAGGGTCTCTTATGTCGGCTAAGTTATGCAAAACCTTCCTAAAAGGCACCTTTTTGCTCAGACCCCCTGTCAAAGAAACGGTTCCCCGTGGGATCTTTCCTTGGTACTTCAGGCCTTGACCGCTCCCCCCTTCGAACCTGCAGCCACAGTCGATCTTAAATACTTGTCCCTTAAGACTGCTTTTTTGGTAGCCATTACTTCGGCTAAGAGAGTTTCAGAGCTTCAGGCCCTGTCCATGAAACCGCCTTATTTGATTTTTCATCCGGACCGGGTGTCCCTAAGGATCAATCCCTCCTTTCTTCCTAAAGTAGCTCCGGAAGCTAACATTAATCAGTCCATCAACCTCCCTGTTTTCTTCCCTAAGTATCAAAACAAAGGTGAATACAAGCTGCATTCCTTGGATGTTCACAGGCAGCTTTGTTTTTACCTTCATAGGACAGCTGGTCATAGGCAATCAGAACAGTTGTTCATTTCTTTTGCCAAATTCAATCTGGGTAAACCAATTTCCAAAGTTTCTTTGTCACGCTGGATTTCTCAGTGTATTCTGTTGGCGTACCAAGCCTCTGGGAGGCCCGCACCGGAGGGAGTCAATGCTCATTCCACCCGGTCTGTCTCTACTTCAGTGGCCTTTAAGTCTAGGGTTCCTCTGGATGACATTTGTTCAGCAGCCACTTGGGCTTCATCTCATACCTTTATTACTCATTACAAGCTGGACGTCACTTCTAGAGGTAGAGCATCCTTTGGCTCACGGTGCTCGAATATCCTTCCATGATGGCCACCCAAGATTCAGGTAGCTGGGGACTCTGTCCCACAGGTTGCTGACAAATGAATTCTCCTACTTCAGATTTAGAAGTTATGCAATTACCATAACGTTCCATCTGAGTAAGTGGATTCATTTGTCTGCAACCATCCCGCCCTCCTATCCCCCTGGCCTTGTCAGTTTCCTGCATAGGGTGTGTTACCCTTTGGTTAGGGTAGTTGGTGCAGGGCAAACTCGATCTGAGGTCACGTAGGGAGAGCAGGGCATTATGGGTGAGGGGAGGAGCTAGGAGCTCGGATCCATAGCTGGATAAACCATGCCAGTTCGGATCCGATATCGGATCCATACCCACAGGTTGCAGACAAATGAATCCACCTACTCAGATGAAACGTTATGGTAAGTACATAACTTCTAATTCCTATCATACCTTGCCTGCGCCTAGAGTTCCTGTGGTGGGCAGAGGCCTGCCACCAAAACAAGGGACTGCCATTCACACCACCCCCTGCCTCCCGAACCGTAACTACAGACGCATCAGACTTTACATGGGGGGCTCAAAATGGCAGAGAAGTGCATTCGGGGAAAATGGAGCCCAAATCAAATTCACCTACATATCAATCAAAAAGAAATGCTAGCTGTACAGAATGCACTGACAGCCTTCAAGGACTACCTTCATCCAGGACAACTAATGGTAAAGACTGAAAACACCACAGTTTGTGGTACATAAACAAGCAGGGGGTACACATTCCTACCCCCTCTGCAGACTAGCCATGGCATTGTGGAACTCGGCCTTGAGCTACCAAGTATAACTACAAGCTCAATTCCTGCCAGGAAAGCTGAATATTCTAGCAGACGAACTAAGCAGAAATCTCATGGACCCACACAAATGGAAACTGGAACCACGGATTTTCAACATGTTGACACACAAATGGGGGAGCCCAGACATAGATCTTTTTGCCTCACCCCAGAACTACCAGTTGGACAAATTTTGCACAAGAACTCCTCTCAAAAAAGCCTGGAAAGTGGATGCACTGTCCTTCAGCTGGAAAAACTCATCAGTCTATGCTCCCCCCCCCCGCCTCTGCTGTCCAAAGTTGTACTAAAAGTCAAAACAAACAATCCAAAACAATACCTTTATTTCTTGGACTTGTACTAAAAGTCAAACAGGACAAACCAAAAATGATTTTGATTGCTCCAGACTGGCCTCGCCAACACTGGTACCCACTCCTGCGCAATGTGTCCCAAATTTTTCCATGGCACCTGCCTCAGACGCCTTCCATACTGCCTCAGCAGGAGAACCAAGTTCTGCACCCTCGGCTCCAAACTTTGAATCTTGCAGCTTGGCTAATCATTTAAATTCCCCCTTAGCATCCCTCAGCAAACCTGTGATTGATGTCATTTTGGAGGCGAGAAGACCTAGTACTAGAAAATTTAATGCTAACAAATAGAAAAGATTCTGTGCCTTGGATCAATCTCAAGGGATGAGCACAGCAGCTCCCAATTTACTTCAGATTTTGCAATACTTCACTGAGATGAAATCCATGCCTCAGCCATTTCAGCTCATTACAACACAGAACCCCCCCCCTTCTCTCATCCTCTGCTAAAGCAGTATCTCAGAGTGGCCAAAAACTTGAGACCACCCAGGAGAGCTCCAACCCCTACCTGGGACCTTAACTTTGTAATGGAGAAACTCACTCTACCTCCTTTCGAGCCAGCTGCTACTGCAGACATAAAATTTATTTCCTGGAAAACAGCCTTCCTTTTAGCAATCAAGTCAGCTAGAAGGCTGGCTGAATTATAGGCCCTTATGGCAGTGGAGCCTTTCGTCATCTTTCATGGGGACAGGGTGTCACTCAGGACCAATCCATCCTTCATGGCCCAAGGTGGTATTCAGTGTGGCTCTTAATCAGTCCATTCATTTGTCAACTTTCTTTCCCAATCCACAGAACAAGGGGGAGCAGATTCTACATTCATTGGATGTACACAGACAACTTTGATTCTACTTGGATAGGACTAAATCTCGAAGAAAATCTGAACAACTGCTGGTAGCATTTGCTGCAGGGACAAAGGGGAAGGCTATTTCAAAACAAACCATTTATAAATGGATAAGTCATTGTATTAATTTCTGCTATAAGCACCATGGAAAACCTATCCCCCAGGGGATCAGATCTCATTCCACCAGGGCTGCATCTACTTCTACAGCCTTTCTCAGAGGTGTTCCTACCAGGGATATTCTAGAAGCTGCTACCTGGAGTTCAGTTCATACTTTCACCAAGCATGATCACTTACCAATTTTCTCTAAATCCATGGCTGGCTTTGACACTGCTGTTTTGCAGGGCCTTATAGCTGGTCCTAATGCTGTATAAATCCATCCTCCCAACCATAGCTTTGGGAATCTACCCAAATGTAATGACTGCAACAGTGAAACACGGAGAACATAGTACAATTGTGTAAATGTAGATGATCGAGTGTATTCACTGTTGTAGTCCTAGTTACCCTCCCTCCAGCCCCCTGTTTTTTCTCTTACTATACCTGTACTTTCTTTTACTATGCTTAAAAGCCTTTTTGGTGTATTTGCTTTTGTTTGGAGGTATATTTTTGTGTTTTTAATTACTTATATACATATTTTGCTCCCCATTTGGGGGGGGCACCTGACATCTGGGGCAAGAAAAACTGATGTAATGGCATCAACTGCATGTTTTATACCCCTGATGACCTGATGTCATGGAAGAAGGGACAGCAACCGACGCAGGATCCAAGACTTTGTTAATCAGGCCGACTGAGGACAAACTGCCAGCAGATTACCCAAATGTAATGACTGCAACAGTGAATACACTCGAACATCTACATTTATGGTAAGTGTACACAACTGTACTTTGTGTAAACTTAGCATAAATGTAGATTTTCTTGCGTATTCACTGTTGCAGTCCTGGTTACCTTCCCTCCAGCCCAAACTTCCTGTGGCTATACCTCTGTTCTCCTTTACTGTACTTAAAAGCATTTTGGTGTATTTGCTTTTTTGTTGGAGGTCTAACTGTGTGTGTGTGTGTGTGTGTGTGTGTGTGTGTGTGTGTGTGTGTATATATATATATATATATATATATATATATATATATATATATATATATATATTTTTTTTTAATTGCTTCCCATTAAGGGGGGCACCTGACATCTGGGGCAAGAAAAACTGAGGTAATGGCATTGGCTGCATGCTTTATACCCCTGACTACCTGATGTCACGGAAGATGAGACAGCAACCGACACAGGACCCAAGACTTTGATAATCAGGCCGACTGAGGGCTACTGCAAGCAGATAACCCAAATGTAATGACTGCAACAGTGAATACACTTGAACATCTACATATATGGTAAGTGTACACAACTGTACTTTGTTTATTGGCCAGAAGGCATGAGAGTTAGCTTTCAACTTTTTTCCTGCCTGCTATAAATTAGGCACAGTTTCACTGAGCTGTTCACTGTGCAGTTGCAGTTAACAATACCCTGTATAGTAGCAGACCTATAAGGTTAGTACTTGGGACTTTTAACTTGTAAAACAGGCTTTGTGTGGAGCTAAGCTTAGGGTAGTTAGTTCATCAAACAGCACTAATATCAGATCATAGCACAATCTGATATCTAGCCTTAACCCTAAACACCACTCAGGTGACCCCTGTAAAACCAAGTCCTTAAACTGTAATGGCCCAAGCCTAATGTGGGTAATGACAACTTGGAATCTGATGTCTTTTCCATCCATTCTTCAATTGACGGGTCTTGGATCTGACTTTTGCCACTTTTCAGACTAGGGATCTGTAGCTCAGGTTCCTCCCTTTACTCATAATACCCTCCAAACTGTACATTACTTGTGATCTCGCTTGCTGCTTTAAGCATTGAGAAGTGGTTGCTGTAGCTAGATCTTTCAGATAAATTAATTTTTTTCTGCTCAGTTTAGTCTCCATATTTCTGCCTTCTACTTTTGCGGGGAGTCCTTTCAACTGTCCTTAGATTTCTCCTCCCCTAAAAGTGTGTGTTTTTTTTTTTTTTTAGCCTTTCAAGTTGATTTTTTTTGTTTGGGCCTCCTCTCCCTCTAAGGTTTCTGTAATTCTTGTATACCATTGTTAGTACCTTTTTCTCATTATCTTCTTCCTGAGATAGTTGTTACCATTGCTGGCATTCTACCTTTCTTTGCCCTCTTTGTGTTTCTTTCTAGTGTTGTGTTATTGTGGCTGACAAGCTAACAGGGTTTAAAAAGTATGCCATTTGCGGGCATAAAATTCCAAACTCTGATGCTCATTCAATGTGTGTTTATTGTTTTGGAGCTGGTCACTTAGATATAGAGTATGATATATTTTAGCTTTCAACTGTTGAGCTTTGGTGGAATGGAGGAACAAGCTTATATTGAATTTTTTTTTTCCTTCCTCTACATCTTTTATTCCTAGGGCATCCCTGTTTGCTAAGAAGCCTGCAAGACAGATCAGAAGGGGACAAAGCTGGAAAGATCAAAGTGAAAATTTAAGGAGCCAAGGAAGCATTCCCCTGACTGTTTTTCTTCATGGGCTCTGGCCCCGCCTCCTAAGATTCCAAGGGCCTCAAATCAGGCACACTTCTCAAAGGGAATCCAAATTTTTCCCCAAACCTGGTAATTTCCAGGTTACATTCACTTAGCAGACATCCTTCATCTTCCTTCAGGACTACTAGGAGTCTGTAAAAAGTGATTGTGGATAGAATGATGAGGAAATTCCTCAGGATCCAAATTCATTTGGGGGATGTTCTTCGTGTTTCACTGTTGCAGTCATTACATTTGGGTAATCCTGCTGGCAGGTTGCCCTCAGTCTGCCTGAATTCCAAAGTCTTTGGTCCTGCGTCGGCTGCCGTCGCCCCTTCCCTGACGTCAGGTCTTCAGGGGTATAAAAGAAGCAGCCGACGCCATTTTCTTCAGTCTTTCTTGCCGCGCGGTGCCCGAAGCAGAAGCAGTTTGCAAGTGCCGGTCGGCCGACTCCTGAGATTTTCGTGTTCAAGTTTCAGATCCGAAGTCTTCAATAAAGCTAAATACCCCGTTAAGGAAACTTTTTTTTTCTTGCACCAGACTGATATCAGAAAAAGTGAATAATTGTATTTCTTGTGGAAAGCAAATACCTCATAAGGGCTTTCACTCTTACTGTATTCCTTGCCTAGGCCCTGATCACAACGTTTCTGGTTGTCGGTTTTGTGCTAAATTTAACCAACGTACTATTAAGCGTCGGTATGATTTTGCTTTAGGCTATTTTGGACGCTGGTTTAATTATCCAGAAATGTCGTCTGATAGCCATCCAACTACCGGAGTTCACAAAAAATGCAAAGAAAAGGAGAGAGATAAACAACCAAGGCACTAAACCGATGATGAAGCTTCTCCTAAGCCAGTCGCCGGTTCTCAGTGAGGTGCTTTCGCAGCCCCTGCTGCCCGCTACTTTAGAGTCGCAGGCCACTACTGACTCCCACATGGAGTCAGCTGTGCCGCTGGAAACTCAAGGTTTTTGGAGCCCCAGACACTATTCCCTCAGATGGGTCCGGAGCCGCTGAGCAGGCACCGGCTTCTGTGAGTGTATTCAGACCTAAACATCTTTACATGAAACAGACTTCAGCTTCAAAGGCAAAGACTAAAGCACCTTCTAAAGCAAAGAAACAAACTCGAGCCACGTGGACAGGCCTCTATGCCCAAAAAACAGATGCTCAAAATGGCCGAATACTTGATTACCTTGATCAGGAGTTCCCATCCCCCTCCTGATAAGAGGCCTAGGCAAGAGACAGACTATGAATCTTCAGATCAGGTTTCTATTTCTTCTGATTCCTCTTCTGATCAGGAATATTCTCTTCCCCCTTTGAGGATTTTGATGTTGAAGAATCTATACCTTCAGCTTCTCTTCCAGAGGACTATTCTTTTGGGGGAACCTTGCATTCCATGAGGGAGCATTTCCACTGTGAGAGCCAATATTTTTCAGAATCTAAAAAGAGGCTCAGGGATTTCCTTTTACTACTTCAACACAGGCCTCTAGCCATTCCACCTGTGTTAGACATTATAGATGTGTTTTCGGAGTCTAGCCTGACCCCTGACTTCTTACCTCCAGCTCCTGTTAAGCCTGACAGATATTACAGGGTTCCTGACTCATAAATTCCTTTTTAAAAACCCTGCTGCAGACCCAGAAATTATTTCACAGGGTCCCAAAAGGAGTTAAGGCTTCCGCTGCAAAAAACCCAACCCCCTCTGACAGAGATTCTAAGGCACTGGATAGATGGGGAAAAAAGGTTTACACATCTGCTACCTTGGCTATAACTGCCTTAAACTGTCAGTTTCATATGCTCAAATATCAGCAACATGTCATGGCATTGCTTAAGCAGAAAATGTTGTTAAACTCTGAATGTGTAGAAAACAAGGAAATGCAGGATTTATTGCATGCAGCTGAACAAGTTGGAAAGCATACTTTGCAATGTGGCTTTCATTCTTTGGAGGCCTCCTGCAGGGCCGCAGTTATGGGTTCTGTAATTAGGAGGCATGCTTGGTTAAAGGAACAAAATCTGCCTGATCATGTCAAAGTAAAATTATTAGATGCACCTTTACAGCATGATACTTTGTTTGGTGTTAAGGCAGAAGAGGTGTTAAAGAAAATGGAGGACAAAGCTAAATCTATGCAAACTGTCAAAGATTTTTTATAAGTACAGCCACCTAGGTTTAGTAGACACTGGCCTACAAAGACTTGGTCCTTTCCTGTGTCAGACAGACCTCAAAGGGGCAGATCAGACGTCCTAGAGGCAGATCCCAGGCACAAGGTTCATACAGGTCAAAGCAATTGGGGTGCTTCTACCTCCAAAATTGGAGAAGACGAATCACAACCATACAGGAACAGCCCCAATGACTTCCCCCTGCCTGCACCAAGCACTTATCTTCTGGCAGCACCGTTAGAGGGAAAATTAGCACTTTTTTCTCAAAATTGGCAGATTATAACCCAGAACAACTGGGTTCTAAATATAGTGTTACAAGGCTACAAGTTCCATTTCCATACCCTGCCAAAGACAAACAGCTGGCCATATCTGCCAAAAAATCAATGGGCAGAGGCACAAAAACAAGTCTCATCCCTCATGGACATGGGGGCCATTCAACAAGTACCAGAGCAACAGCAGGGACAAGGATTTTACTCAAGACTGTTCTTGGTACCCAGAAAGGACAAGGCCTGGAGACCAATTCTGGACCTATCTATTCAGAACACATTACTGGATATACCAAAATTCAAAATGTTGACACTGCAGCAGCTTCTACCCATGCTGGGCAAGAATGCGTGGCTGGTGACTTTAGACGTAAAAGAGGCATACCTGCATGTCCCAATCAGGCAATCATGCAGAAGATACCTCAGATTCAAGGCTGGCTCAATGCATTACCAATTCTCTGCACTGCCCTTTGGCTTATCTACTGCGCCCAGGGTCTTTACAAAGTGCCTGGCACCAGTAATTGCATTCTGCAGACAAAGAGGAATACAGATATATCCTTACTTGGACGACTGTCTAATTCAAGCAGAGAACAAGGACATTCTTCTACAGCATCTGGTGTTTGTGAAAAGACTTCTAACATGCCTAGGGTACACAGTCAACGAAAAGAAATCAAAACTAGTACCCTCTCAAGAGATAATATTCCTGGGTGCAAGCTTAAATACAGCTGCCCAGATGACTTATCTCACTCCAGACAAACAAAGGCAACTGACTACCTATTTCAAAATGTTGGCAACAAAGGCCCAGTTATCTGCAAGCAAAATTCTGAAGGCTTTGGGCTTCATAGCATCCTGCATCCTACTAATTCCATATGCAAGACTGCATATGAAGAAACTTCAGTGGTACATAAAAAGTGTTTGGACTCAATATTGCCACAGTCTGGAAACAATGATTACTCTCATTCCCTGCCTGCAACAGGAGTTTCGATGGTGGGCGAAGGTTTGTCACCAGAACAAGGGACAGCCATTCATAATACCCCCAGCCAGGCAGACACACTAACAACGGATGCATCAGATTATGCCTGGGGGCCCACATGGCAGGAAGATGCATCCAGGGCACATGGTCCTCAAGCCAAATGCATCTACATATCAATCAAAAAGAGATGCTAGCTGTTCAAAATGCCCTGACAGCCTTCAACGACCTACTTCATCCGGGACAACTACTGATAAAGACAGACAACACCACGGTCATGTGGTATATAAACAGGCATGGGGGCACACATTCTTACCCCCTTTACAGATTAGCCATGACTTTGTGGGGCACAGCATTGACTTACCAAGTACATCTGCAGGCACAATTCCTGCCAGGAAAGGAAAATACTCTGGCAGATGAACTAAGCAGAAACCTCATGGATCCCCACGAGTGGCAGCTGGATCCACAAGTCTTCAGCATGATAACAAGGAGATGAGGATGCCCAGACATAGATCTATTTGCCTCCTCTCACAACTACCAACTAAAAAGATTCTGCACAAGGACTTATCACAGACAAGCATGGAAAGTGGACACCCTATCTTTCAGCTGGAAAAACCTATCACTATATGCCTCTCCTCCACTGCCTCTCCTCCCCAAGGTACTCCTAAAGGTCAGACAGGAGAAGCCAAAGATGACACTGATTGCCCCAAACTGGCCCCGCCAGTACTGGTATCCAATCCTAAGGAACTTGTCTCAATGCCCAGCTTGGACCTTACCTCAAATACCTCGGCTACTGTCCCAGCAAAACAGCCACCTCAGGACTTTAAACCTGGCAGCATGGTGGATAATGTAGTCATACAAAACACACCTCTCAGTAAAGCTGTGATGGATGTCATTTTGGAAGCCAGAAGGCCTAGTACTAGAATATCTTATGCTGGGAAATGGAAGAGATTCTGTGCTTGGAACCAGGCACAAAGAACTGATACAGCTGTACCAAATATTCCTCAGATTTTGCAATACTTAACTGAGATGCTGGACAAAGGCCTATATTTTTCATCAGTTAAAGTTCATGCCTCAGCCATTTCGGCTTATTACAATACAGAGCCACCAATCTTCTCTCATGCTTTATTAAAGCAGTACCTCAGAGGAGCCAAAAATTTAAGGCCTCCAAGGAGATCACCAATACTTGCATGGGACCTCAGCTATGTCTTGGAAAAACTCACCCTGCCTCCTTTTGAACCAGCTGCTACTGCTGATATGAAGTTTTTATCTTGGAAAACAGCTCCGCTCCTAGTAATAACTTCTGTAAGACGAGTTTCAGAGCTACAGGCACTCATGGCTGTGGAACCTTTTATCATTTTTTATCCAGGCAGGGTCTCTCTGAGGACAAACCCAACATTTATGCCTAAGGTGGTGTCCAGTGTGGCTCTTAACCAAACTATTCAACTGCCAACTTTTTATCCAAATCCACAGAACAAGGGGGAGAGAATTCTGCATTCTTTGGATGTACACAGACAGCTTAGATTCTACTTGGAGAGAATCAAAGTTTTTAGGAAGCAATTACTAGTGGCATATGCTGCTGGATCACAAGGAAAGCCGATCTCAAAGCAGACTGTTTCAAAGTGGATAGGCCACTGCATTCGTTTCTGCTATTTACGCCATGACAAGCCAGTGCCTAAGGGCATTAAGTCACATTCAACCAGAGCTGCTGCCACTTCAGCAGCGTTTCTCAGGGGAGTACCAACCAAAGACATTTTAGAGACTGCTACTTGGAGTTCAGTGAACACCTTTACAAAGCACTATCATCTGCCACTCTTCTCTAAATCCAGGGCAGGCTTTGCCACTGCAGTTCTGCAGGGCCTCATAGCCGCTCCTAATGCTGTTTAGCTCCAGCCTCCCAACCATTGCTTTGGGACTCTACCCAAATGTAATGACTGCAACAGTGAAACACGAAGAACATAGTACAGTTGTGTACACTTACCATAAATGTAGATGTTTATTTTCTGCTGAAACGTATCTTTCCTTCTCTGATTTATACAACCTGTGTGGTGTATTTGCTTGTAGATGAAGGTAAAGTTTATATTGGTGCATGTATTTTTATATATATGTGACATCTGGGGCAAGAAAAACTGAAAAAATGGAGACTTTGGAATTCAGGCCGACTGAGGGCAAACTGCCAGCAGGATTACCCAAATGTAATGACTGCAACAGTGAATACACTCGAACCTCTACATTTATGGTAAGTGTACACAACTGTACTTTCTCCTGGCTCTGGTCCCCACCAGATCTGAGAGCTTTGGACCTTCCAAGATCCCCATTACTGCTCCTACTCCGATCTGTTCCCCATTTTCAGAAGTGTAGGATCTGAGATTTCTGGGTTTGTCAGTGACAGATCTGAAGTTTTAGTCTTTGTCGACATTTGCATCTTCATGGAGAGGTAGCTTTAGTCGCCAAATTGCAGTGGTTGGTGTTCATCTCCAAGACTCTCTGAGCTGAGGCTTCCTGTCTGTGCTTTGGCACTACATAGCATGGCCCTGATTTCTGTTTTAAAAGAGGTCAGTGGATTTCCCTTGTTCATCCTAATCAGGTGGCTTCAGCTCTTACTGGGGTGGTTTTGGGTGATCTCTTTTTGCTGTGCCTTCAAGGTCATGGAGAGAGCTCTCCCCCCGTCAAGAGATCGAACATCCTTGTTCTCCTTGAGTCTTCTTCCTTAACTGTCTGTCCTGAGCCTGCTCATTTTGTTCTGTCGGGATGGCCGGTCCATACTAGCCTTGAGTCATTATTCGTCCAGGACTCTCCTCAGACTTCCGAGTCTTTCCAGGTCACCCCCCCCCCCATGTAAGTTCTTCATAAGCACAAGTGCAAGAGGAGGCACATTTATTCCCCACAACAGTCATTAACAGAAACAGTGACTTCAGTGAATGGGAAGGGGCTCTTAGACTGCCCCTTGAGGACATCTCATTTAGAGAGATTCTTGAGTGTCTGAGACCGAAAGGTGGTTGGTCTTCCAAACCTGTTCCTAGGAGGGAGACGGTGTTCCTCGAGGCTTTTGGCACCAGCTTAGCTACTTCCTGGATGGTCCCTCTGGTGGACATGGTGGTTGATCTCATTTCTCACTGGGCATGGAAGGATCCAGATGTGGATGGGTACTGCCACATCTGGAAGGATCCAGATGTGGCAGTACCCACCCTCATGAAGCCAGACCAATATCTAGTATCACCAAAGAACCATGCCCACTGGAGCAAGAGCCTTCCTGTTAATGCAGTGGAACCAGTAAGGGAAGAGAGTCTCTATTTCAGCAATCTTTGCCCTGTGATTGCTGAATTATTTGGCACACATTGAGGTTTCAAAGGGACGTGACTAAGAGGCTTTCCAAGGCACTCTGTGGGTCCATATCTGCAGATGACAAACTGAGTTTGCCACTAACCACCGTTCTGTCCATTTCCAACACCTCCATGTGTCTAATCTCCAACAGTTTGTAGGGTATACATAATAAAAATACCGGACTAACATGGCTAGCAAAGAGCACTCTCTTTATTGAATATAGACCAAATAAGCATTTTCGCGATATTCAAATCGCTTCATCAGACTTGCAGTATTAAGCTACAAATAATTTAAAACACTTCCCATCCAATCAAATCCTTTGCATTTTTATCATTCCTATAAAACACCTTCTACGTCACTCACTGCTGACAAAATGTTATATATATAATCTAGGAATGGATTACATGCAAATGTTAAAATATAAAAACACTTCTCTAATACATTCATGAATGTATCATACGTAAAAATCTAAAAAATATATTCTAAAATATATAGTATCAGTGTTTCAATGGTATAAGAGGGGAGAGATATAATAAATAAGATATAGACGGTTGAACAAAAATGGATATTATGTTTTAATGCTGATAAATCACCTGGTTTAAATGGTATGTTATCCCTGAAAACATTTTTAAGTAGCACGACCATTGAAACATTGATACTATATATTTTAGAACAATATATTTTTTAGATTTCTATGTATGATATATTCATTGAATGTATTATTTAAGTGTTTTTATATTTTAACATTTGTATGTAATCAATTCCTAGATTATACATAACGTTTTGTCAGCAGTGAGTAAAGTAGAAAGTGTTTTATAGGAATAATGAAAATGCAAAGGATTTGATTGGATGGGAAGTGTTTTAAATTACTTGTAGCTTAATACTGTTTAAGTCTAATGAAGCAATTTGAATATCGTGAAAGTGCTTACTTGGTCTATACTCAATAAAGAAAGTGCTCCTTGCTAGCCGTGTTGGTCTGATATTTTTATTATTTTTACGTTTTCCACGTGTATTTACAGCCGCACCTTCATCCAGGTCTTGATTTCGTATTTTATTGTACTTTGTAGGGTATTCCTAGAGCCACAGGTTAGCCATTACAGTCAGGAGTCATGACTGTATGCACTTATGCATCATTGCGGAGCCCTTTAAGAAGTCCTTCATTAGTTCGGTCTTTGGTGGATCAACTTTCTTCTACCCTTTAGAGGACCTTCGCCAGGAGCCAAAAAGGGGTAGAAAGATGTGGTTCTGAAAAACCTAGGGATTTTCTCAGGACTCCTGTGGAAATAAATCCCCCTGGGGCAGGGGGGTCTGTAATTGTAGACATCACCCACATGGCAGAGGCAGCCCACAGAAGCAAGGCTTCAGGGGGTCCTTTCACCAAGAATCCTTACCAGTGCTCCTGAAGGATTGCCTAACTGCTGCACTTTAGAGGCAGTTGGGGGGGATCACTTATCTCTGCACCTGGAAGCCTGGACGTCCATCACCAAAGACGTCTGGGTGCAGACAGTCAATACCAGACACTACTACATTCCATTTTCCCATCTGCCACTGAAATTATCAAAGAAATTGCCCAACATACCACCCCATCAGAGAAAAGAGGCAGCCTTAAAAATTGAAAATCTGCTAAAAAAAAGAGCAATTCAAAAGGTTCCACCAGAACAACAAATGTTAAGAACTTAATTGAGATTCTTTCTGGTGCCAAATTAAAATAGTGACCTCAGGCCAATCTTGGACATAAGCCATCTGAATCTGTTTGTCAGGCGCACAAAGTTCTGAATGGTCATGGTTCGATCCATACTTTTACTGTTATGGAGGATGATTCAGTAGTACGCATCCTGGAGGTCTATTGTGTCAAAATAGGCAGACTATTCAGGAGGTTTCTTTGCTCCCTTCTAGGAGCAGCTATTTCCATTTCAGAGCTCTGCCCTTTGGTCTCACCACAACCCTTGGGGTGTTTACCAAGTGCATGGAAGTGATTGCAGCTCACTTGAAATTGCTAGGATTCTGGGTGTTTCCCTACCTCGATGACCGGCTCTTTATTGCTCCCACCATGCATATCTTGATTCATACCGGGGACTATCTTCTTCAACTTTACTTCAAAATGGGCATCACGGTCAATTACAACAAGTCACACATTGCTGCCACACAAGTCCCGGAGTTCATAGGTGCTCACTTAGACAATGTTTACCAGATAGCCAGGATGTCACAGTCCAGATTGTGCACTTTACAGACTCAAGCCCTACAACTCCTCTCTCTTCAAACACCTCCAGCCAAGTTAGTTTTACAACTCCTAGGTTCCATGGCTGCTTCAATTATGCTTGTTCCACTGGCAAGATTTTAGGGTACTAAAATGGACTCTGGTTGCCCACTTGTAAGGATGAATTTTTCCATACGAATCACCAAAATTTGCAAGCAACATGTAACACCCTGGTGAGTTCAAACACAGGAGGTTTATCAAGGCCGCCCCTTTGTTCCACCCTTATCCAATGCCACTGTGACCAGATGTTTCCCAGGTGGGGTGGGGGTGCAGTACTTGAGGATGGCTGTTCAGTGTTTTAGAGATGAGAGCAGTTGTCCTAGCATTGCAAGCATTTTAGGATGTTCTCCCTCTGGGGATGTTTGCTTTACAAACATGTCAGTGGTCTGGTACATAAAATAGAGAAGCAATAAGTGTGGTAGTGGGTGATTTCTTGTAACCGCTTTCTAAGATCAACACACATTCTGGGAAGTCCAATTTGTTAGTGGACAGATTGAGCAGGTCTACTCTATTGCCTCACAAGTGGTCTCAGTGTGTCACTGGCAAAATGAGTATTTTGTCAGTATTGCCAACCGTGTGATCTCTTCTACCTACAACTTCAAACGCAGTATTTACTTTGAGCTTATCCTACCAGAGGGAGAGTCACCAAGAGACATTCTAATTCAGTTAGTCCCCCAAGTCTCCTTTATGCATACCCACCCCCTATATCAAAGTTTTTACAGGAAAACATCCCATCAGAAGAGCAAGGTCATCCTCATTGCCTCTTTCTGGCTTCAGTAGGTGTGGTTCCCCTTCCTTAGCCTCACTTAGTACACCCTCCTTGAGTCTGGATCAGTTTCCAGATCTCCTATTTCATCCTTCCGATCTGCCTTTCCAGACATTCAAGCCGTTAAGCTCACCGCATGGGATGTTCATAGTGTTACCCTGCTGCAGTCATCACACTAGGGTTATCCTGCCGTCAGGCGGTCCCGCAGTCAGCTTGAGTTCCAAAGTCTTGGTCCAGCGTCGGTTGCTGTCACTTCTTCCCTGAAGTCAGTGCGCCAGGGGTATATAAGAGGCATCCGACGCCATTTTCTTCAGTCTTTCTTGCCGCGCGGTGCCCAAAGCAGTTTGCAAGTGCTGGTCAGCCGACACCTGAGATTTTCGAATCAAATTTCAGTCCGAAGTCTTCAATAAAGCTAAGTACCCCGTTGGGAACCTTTTCTTGCCTCAGTCCAATGTCAGAAAAAGTTAACAGTTGCATTTCTTGTGGGAAGCAAATACCTCATAAGGACTTCCATTCTTATTGTATTCCTTGCCTAGGCCCAGACCACGACGTCACAGGTTGTCGGTTTTGTGCTAGGTTTAATAAACGAACTATCAAACGCCATTTTGACTTCGCACAGCATTACTTTGGAAGGAAATTTAATTATATCATGCCGTCGGAGCAGCCGACGACCGGCATGCATAAAAAACGCAAGGATAAGGACAGGCAGCCTAGGAGCAAGCCGTCTCCGAGGCCTCTGCTGGGCCTGTCGCTGGTTCTCCGGTTTTCAGTGAGGTGCCTATGCAGCCCCTGACGACTGCAGAATTGGGACCTCAGGCAGCTTTGGATTCTCAAGCGGAGTGTACTAGGCTGTCGCAGCCATCTTCATTAGGCCCTTCCGACACCGGAGCAGAAGGAGATCCCGGTGCAGTTTCCGGTGCAGTAGAAACACCTTCGGTTGCAGAAGGTGTCTTCAGACCGACTACACTCGCCATTAAATCTTATGCTAAGCTTAAAACTCCATTAAAACCAAAAAAGACTGTACATCAGTCTCCAGTTCAAGGCCCCATGCCTAAGAAACAGATGCTTAAGATGGCTGGAGATTTGATTACCCTAATCAGGGGTTCCCATCCCCCTCCAGATAAAAGACCAAGACAAGAGGAGTATTATGCTTCCTCTGACCAGGTTTCTATTTCCTCAGATTCTTCTGAGGAACAGGATTACGCTTTTCCCCCTTATGAAGACTCTGATGCTGAAGACTCTATTCCCTCAGCACCTCCCCCTGAAGACTACTCCTTTGGAGAAATTTTACATACCATGAGGGAACATTTCCACTGGGAAGGCCAGGACTACTCTGATTCTAAGAAAAGGCTCCGAGATTTCCTTTTACTACCCCAGCACAGACCACTTGCTATCCCTCCAGTTTTAGACATTGTGGATGATGTTTACTTGGGAGTCTAGTATAAATCCAGACTCTCTGCCTCCTGCTCCAGCCAAACCAGACAGATACTACAGAGTACCTAACTGACACAAATTCCTTTATAAAAGCCCTGTGGGTGACCCAGAAACAATTTGCCAGGGACCCAAAAGGGCTAAAGCTTCTATGGCTAAAAATCCTGTACCCTCTGAAAGGGATTCCAGAGCCCAGGATAGATGGGGAAAGAAGATATACACCTCAGCTACTCTGGCTATGAGAGCATTAAATTGTCAGTTTCACATGCTGAAATATCAGCAATTCCTAATGTCTCAATTAAAACAAAAATGAGCACACATTCTAAACAGTCTAAATTCAAGGAACTGCAGGATCTGTTGCATGCAGCTGAACAGGTGGGAAAACATACTTTACAATGTGGATTTGATTCATTGGAAGCTTCCTGTAGAGCAGCTGTTACTGGGTCTGTCATACGTAGGCATGCTTGGTTAAAAGAACAAAAACCCTACCTGATCATGTTAAAGCAAAATTATCGGATGCATCTTTACAGCAAGATGTATTATTTGGTGTCAAAGCAGAAGAGGTTTTAAATAAAATGGAGGATAAGGCAAAGTCTATGCAGACGGTCAAGAATTCTTTTACAGGTACAACCCCCTCGTTTCAGCAGAAATTGGCCAACAAAAAAATGGTCCTTTCCAGCTTCTGACAGATCACAGAGGGGCAAATACAGACGCCCAAGGGGCAGAGGTTAGTCACAAGGCCCTTACAAACCTCGCCAAAGGGGTACTGCTACCCAGAAAGAAGGAGAAGACAGGCCCCAAGCTAGCAGAAGACAAACACAATGACTCAACCCTCAAACTACCAAGCAAATCTCTCTTGGCAGCTCCCTTGGGAGGAAAATTAGCACTTTTTGCAGACAACTGGCACATCATCACAAAAGACAAATGGGTCCTAAACATTGTCTCACAAGGATACAGATTCCACTTTCATACCTTGCCAAGGATAAAAGGAATGCCAAACCTGCCACCAAATCAATGGGCAGAGGCACAAAATTAAATTACAGCTCTCATGGACATGAGAGCCATTTAACAGGTACCTACACAGGAGCAAGGACAAGGATTTTACTCGATACTCTTTCTAGTCCCAAGAAAGGACAAAGCATGGAGACCCATTCTGGATCTTTCAATTCTGAACACCTATCTGCAAGTACCAAAATTCAAGATGCTAACACTACAGCAGCTTCTTCCCATGCTGGGCAAGAATGCTTGGCTAGTAACGTTGGACCTCAAGGAGGCATACCTGCATGTCCCTATCAGACAAAATTGCAGAAGATACCTCCGCTTCATTGCAGGTTCAACCCATTATCAATTCTCTGCACTGCCCTTTGGCTTATCTACTGCGTCCAGGGTCTTCACAAAATGCTTGGCACCAGTAATTGCATACTGCAAAGAAAGAGGAATTCAAATATATCCATACCTGGACGACTGCCTTATTCAAGCAGAAAGCAAGGACATTCTTTTAAAGCATCTGGCATTTGTCAAACACCTTCTAAGTTGCCTAGGGTACACAGTAAACGAAAAGAAATCAAAACTAGTGCCCTCACAAAACATAATATTCCTGGGAGCCAGCTTGAATACAACGGCCCAGATGGCTTATCTCACACCAGACAAGCAGCAACAGCTGACTCAATACTTCAAAATAATGGCAACAAAGACCCAACTCCCTGCAAGAAAAATTCTGCAGGCCTTGGGATTCATGGCATCTTGCATACTACTAATACCATATGCAAAACTGCATATGAGGAAATTACAATGGCACCTGAAAAGCATATGGACTCAGCATAGCCACAGCTTGGAAACAATGATACCACTCATTCCCTGCCTTCAACAGGAGTTTCTATGGTGGGCACAGGCATGTCACCTCAACAAGGGTCAGCCTTTCACCTTACCCACAGCCAGGCAAACTATGACAACAGATGCATCGGACTATGCCTGGGGAGCACACATGGCAGGACAGTGCATTCAGGGAAAATGGACTACAGATCAAAGGCATCTGCATATCAATCAAAGAAATGCTAGCAGTCCAGAATGCCCTAATAGCTTTCAAAGACCTCTTACACCCAGGACAACTAATAATAAAGACGGACAATACCACAGTAATGTGGTACATAAACAAGCAAGGGGGCACACATTCCTACCCTCTATGCAGGCAAGCAATGACCTTGTGGAACACAGCACTGTCTTACCAAGTTCAACTACAAGCACAATTCCTGCCAGGAAAGAAAAACACATTGGCAGACAACCTAAGCAGAAACATCATGGATCCCCACGAGTGGAAACTAGATCCACAAGTATTTGCAATGATAACTCAAAAATGGGGACGCCCAGACATAGATATGTTTGCCAACCCCCAAAACTACCAACTTCAAAAATTTTGCACAAGGACAATTCCACCCACAAGCTTGGAAAGTGGACAGCCTCTCATTCAGTTGGAAAATATTAACAGTGTATGCCTTTCCTCCACTGCCTCATCTAGCAAAGGTACTGCTGAAAGTCAGATTAGAGAGGCCACAAATGATACTCATTGCACCAGACTGGCCACGCCAGCACTGGTATCCAATTCTAAGGAACATGGCCCACAGCCCACCATGGATTTTACCACAAATTCCTCACCTGCTCACCCAGCGAGACAATCAGACTCTACACAGCCAGCTCAAGACTTTAAACCTGGCTGCATGGCAAATTACCTAAACAACCAGCCAACACCTCTATCCAAAGCTGTTATGGATGTCATTCTGGAGGCCAGGAGGCCCAGCACCAGGAAAACCTATTCAGACAAATGGAAAAGATTTTGTGCCTGGAACCAGGCTAAAGGCCAAAATCCCCTTGATCCCAACATTCCTCAGATTCTACAATATTTAACTGAGATGTTGCACAAAGGACTTTCCTTTTCATCTATTAAGATCCACGCCTCAGCAATTTCAGCTCATTACAACACGGATCCTCCTTTATTTTCATATCCACACCTAAGACAGTACCTCAGAGGGGCTAAGAACATAAGACCGCCCAGTAAAGCACCGACACCTACTTGGGATCTCAACTTTGTTCTGGAAAAGCTTACACTGCTGCCCTTTGAACCAGCTTTTTCAGCTGATTTAAAATTTCTTTCATGGAAAACTGCCCTGCTACTAGCAATAACTTCAGCTAGAAGAGTCTCAGAGCTACAGGCACTAATGACAGTGGAGCCTTTCCTCATTTTTCATCAAGACAGAGTCTCTCTATGAACTAACCCTTCCTTTATGCCAAAGGTGGTATCCACTGTGGCCCTAAACCAAACCATTCATTTGCCCACCTTTTTCCCAAATCCCCAGAACAAAGGAGAAAGACTCCTCCACTCTTTGGACATTCACAGGCAATTACATTACTACTTGGATAAAACTAAGGCTTTCAGAAAATCTGACCAGCTCTTTGTAGCCTATGGTGCAGGATCACAAGGAAAAGCTATCTCAAAACAGACCATTTCAAAATGGATAGGATATTGCATACATTGTCCTTCAAGAATGCAACTGCAGTCATAACATATGGGTTGTCCTGCCTCAGGCAGCCCTCGGTCGGCCGAATTCCAAAGTCTGGGTCCGGCGTCGGCTGGTGTCGCCTCCTCTCCGACGTCACCACGGCTGGAGTTAGAAAGGCATCGGCCGACGCCATCTTCCCCAGTCTTTCTTGCCGCGCGGTGCCCGAAGCAGAAGCAGTTCGCAAGTGCCGGTCGGCCAGCTCCTGTGTTTTCAGTACCGAAGTCATCTAAAAGCTAAGTACCCCGTTGGGGAACATTTATTCTTGCCTCAGCCAATGTCAGAACAAATTGAGAAAGTTAATAATTGTTTGTCTTGTGGTAAACAAATACCTCATAAGGACTTCCATTCTCTCTGCCTTCCTTGCCTGGGCCCAGACCACGACGTCTCAGCCTGTGCTGCCTGTGTTTGCTTTAATAAGCGCACTCTCAGGCGCCGGGCAGAATTCGCTGAGGATTTTTTCGGTGAATCTTTTGCGTATATCATGCCGTCGGATCAACCGACTACCCAATCTGCTAAAAAACGCAAGGACCGGGACCGACATCCTCGGCCTGCGTCCACTACCGATGCTACTCCCAAACCCTCTGCTAGTGCTCCGGTCCCTTCGGAAGTGGTTAATCTACCGCTCCAGGCCGACGACACAGCGTTAACACGACCTTCGGTCTCGGCGATCTCTCCGGTGCCGGTTGTTGATTTTCCTCCGGAAACCGAAGTTCTGGATTTACCCGACACCATTTCTGTGAACAAGGTTACGCCTGCACGTGGGGCTGCTAGGCCTCCTGTAGCCATGTCCATCAAGGCCTTTGCACGTGCTAAGGCCGCCAGCCAGGCCAAGGCCCATCCTAGACCTACTGCCCAGGCCCCTTCCTCTGATAAGCAGATCATGTCTCTGGCTGCTGATCTTATTTCCCTTATCAGGGGGTCTCAGCCTCATCTGGAAAGGGGTTCCCAGCCACCTGCAGAGAAAAGGCCCAGGACTGAGCAGGCGGACGACCTCTCCTCGGATGAAGCCTCTGGGGATTCTGAATATTCTGATACCCAAGAAGAATCCTTCCAGGCCTATGAGGACTCTGATGCTGAGGAATCAATTCCTTCTGCCTCCCCTCCAGAGGATTTTTCATTTGGTGAAGTCCTTCATTCCATGAGGGAACATTTCCAATGGCAGGGTCAGGAATTCTCTGACTCCAGGAAAAGGCTTCGTACCTTCCTCAAGCTTCCCCAGCACAGGCCTTTAGCTATTCCACCTGTTATGGATGTTTTGGATGATGTTTTCTCTGATTCCAGTGCTAACCCTGATTCTCTTCCTCCGGCTTCTGTTAAGCCGGACAGATATTATAGGGTCCCTGACACTCACAAACACCTTTTTAAGGCCCACTCTGTGGATCTAGAAACTATTTCACCATGGCCCCAAGGGAGTGGCTACCTCCTCTGCCAAAAACCCACTGCCAGCAGACAGGGAAGCAAGGTCCCTGGAGAGATGGGGTAAAAAAGTATATACTTCTACTACCCTGGCCATGAGGTCACTAAATTGCCTTTTTCACATGTTTCAGTATCAGGATTTTCTCCTGGATGATTTACAGAAAAAGTTAGCTTCTCCTGAGCCTATTGATAAAAAGGCATTGCAGGATCACATACAAAGCACTCAGCAGGTTAATAACCATTTTCTACAGTGTGGTTATGATGCACTGGAAGCTTCATGTAGGACAGCTATGACTGGGGCTGTGATACGTAGACATGCTTGGTTAAAGGATCAGCCTTTGCCTGACCATGTTAAAGTGAAGTTACTTGATGCACCTTTGGAAAAACAGAAGCTTTTTGGTGCTAATGCACAAGATGTATTGAAATCCATAGAGGAAAAAGCAAAGTCAGTACAGACAGTCAAGGATTTCCTTCAGGTTCAGCCACCCAGATTCAGCAGAAACTGGCCCTCAAAGAATTGGTCCTTCCCCAGCTCAGACAAGTTTCAAAGGGGAAAAAGCAGACATGCCCAAGGTGTAGAGGGCAATACCGAGGATCTTACAGGGGACGCCAATGGCAACCTCCAAACCAAAGAAGTGGTGCAGACAGTTCAGCTGCACCACAAGGACAATCGCAATGACTTGCTTTTCATTCCGCCTACAAAGGTCCAAAGAGAAGCACCCTTGGGCGGAAAATTATCCTTATTCTCACAAAATTGGCATATCTTAACCAAGGACAACTGGATTCTGGATTTGATAGACAAAGGTTACAGATTCCACTTCCACACATTACCAATAAGACAAGGCATGCCAAACCTGCCACATCATCAAAGGGCAGAGGCACTCTCTCAAGTTTCCAAGCTGTTAAACATAAGAGCAATAGAAAGGGTTCCTCCTCAGGAGCAAGGCCAGGGATTTTATTCAAGGCTGTTCCTTGTTCCAAGAAAAGAAAACAAATGGAGACCCATACTGGACTTGTCATCTCTAAACACTTTTCTCATAGTGCCAAAGTTCAAAATGCTGACATTGCAGCAACTCCTTCCCATGCTGGGCAAGGGGTCTTGGCTAGTCACTCTGGACCTCAAGGAGGCATACCTGCATGTCCCAATCAGACAAAGTTGCAGAAGATACCTCAGATTTCTTGCAGGAACAGAGCATTATCAATTCTCAGCATTGCCGTTTGGCTTATCTACTGCGTCCAGAGTGTTCACGAAATGCCTGGCATCAGTAGTGGCACACTGCAGACTGCAGGGGATTCAAATATACCCCTACTTGGACGACTACCTCATACAAGCAGACAACAAACAAACCTTAAAATAAAAAATAATTTTTATGGTGGGCTCAAGCCAGTCAGCAAAACAAAGGTATGCCTTTCAACAGACCTCAAGCAGGCCAAATGATTACAACAGACGCCTCAGACCATGGATGGGGGGCGCACATGGAGGACAGATGCATTCAGGGGCAATGGACCCCAAAGGAAAGACATCTGCACATAAACCAAAAGGAAATGTTGGCAGTGATACATGCAGTCGAGACTTTCGAAAAATCACTACAACAAGGACATTTACTGATAAGGACAGACAACACCACTGTCATGTGGTACATAAACAAGCAGGGAGGCACTCATTCTTATCCCCTCTGCAGACTAACAATGCTTTTCTGGGAAAAATCCCTGAGCCTGAAGATACATTTACAATCCCAGTTTGTACCAGGCAAGGACAATGTACTGGAGGACAACCTGAGCAGAAATTTCATGGATCCACACGAATGGATGTTGCATCCTCACATTTTCTCTCAACTGACGAAGACATGGGGAAGACCGGATGTAGATCTTTTAAGCTTCCCACTTAAATCATCACCTGAAAAAGTTCTGCACAAGGACTCACCATCCTCTAGCCTGGAAGACGGATGCTCTCTCCTTCAGCTGGAATTCTCTAAAAATGTATGCATTCCCTCCTCTGCCTCTGCTGACCAAGGTGATACTGAAGATCAAAGCAGAACAACCAACAGGTATTTTGATAGCTCCAGACTGGCCAAGGCAACACTGGTACCCATTGCTATTGACCATAACTCGGACCAAACCATGGCCTCTGACTCTAGGGCCCCTCCTCCTAACACAACACAATTACAGGACTGTACATCAAGACCTGAAATCATTACACCTGACAGCCTGGAGGCTAACATGACTTCTCCGCCTACCTCTCTATCAAAATCGGTTCAAGAGATCTTGCTGGAAGCACGCAGACCTTCCACAAGAAAAGCATATTCAGCCAAATGGAAGAGATTCAGCATATGGAATGCCAACAGGGGTCAGGACACAGCATTACCGAGTATACCTCAGATTTTAGAATACTTGGCAGAATTACTTCATACTGGACTTTCATACTCTTCAATAAAGATTCATGCCTCAGCAATCTCAGCAAAATACAACTGTGACCCTCCAGTGTTTTCTCATCCCTTGCTAAGACAGTTTCTAAGGGGAATAAAGAATATCAAACCTCCCAGAAAACAGCCAGTACCTGCATGGGACCTCAATTATGTGTTGGAAAAATTAACTCTTCCTCCATTTGAGCCAGCAGCAAGTTCAGAAATGCAATTTCTTTCATATAAGACGGCCTTCTTATTGGCAGTCACATCTGCAAGAAGAGTTTTGGAGATACAGACACTCATGGCAGTGCCTCCCTTCCTCATTTTTCATAAAGACAGAGTTTCTCTAAGAACCAATCCTACATTCATGCCCAAAGTTATTTCCAGGGTGTCTCTAAATCAAGCCATTCACCTGCCTGCATTCTTCCCCAATCCTCAAAATAGGGGGGAAAAGCTACTGCATACTTTGGACATACACAGACAATTACGTTACTACTTGGACAGAACTAAGGCCACCAGAAAGTCTGACCAACTGTTTGTAGCCTATGCTGCTGGAATGCAAGGAAAAGCCATCTCCAAACAAACAGTTTCAAAATGGATTGGACATTGCATCAGATTCTGCTATTCTTTCCATGGAAAACGTGTGCCAGCCAATGTTAGGCCACATTCCACCAGAGCTATGGCCACTTCCACTGCTTTCCTAAGAGGAGTGGCAACAAAGGACATTTTAGAGGCTGCTACATGGAGCTCCGTGCATACATTTGCCAAGCACTACAACCTGCCCTTATGTTCCAGATCCCGAGCAGGCTTTGCTTCGGCAGTCCTGCAGGGATTTTAGCTACACCATCCTTATCTTAGTTCCATCGACCCCCAGCTTGGCTATGGTATTCAACCCATATGTTATGACTGCAGTTGCATTCTTGAAGGACATAGTACAGATGTTCTTTTATTCAAGGCTGTTCCTTGTTCCAAGAAAAGAAAACAAATGGAGACCCATACTGGACTTGTCATCTCTAAACACTTTTCTCATAGTGCCAAAGTTCAAAATGCTGACGTTACAGCAACTCCTTCCCATGCTGGGCAAGGGTCTTGGCTGGTCACTCTGGACCTCAAGGAGGCATACCTGCATGTCCCAATCAGACAAAGTTGCAGAAGATACCTCAGATTTCTTGCAGGAACAGAGCATTATCAATTCTCAGCATTGCCGTTTGGCTTATCTACTGCGCCCAGAGTGTTCAAATGCCTGGCATCAGTAGTGGCACACTGCAGACTGCAGGGATTCAAATATACCCCTACTTGGGCTACTGCCTCATACAAGCAGACAACAAACAAACCTTAAAAGAAAAATAATTTTTATGGTGGGCTCAAGCCAGTCCAGCAAAACAAAGGTATGCCTTTCAACAGACCTCAAGCAGGCCAAATGATTACAACAGGCGCCTCCAGACCATGGATGGGGCGACATGGAGGACAGATGCATTCAGGGGCAATGGACCCCAAAGGAAAGACATCTGCACATAAACCAAAAGGAAATGTTGGCAGTGATACATGCAGTCGAGACTTTCGAAAAATCACTACAACAAGGACATTTACTGATAAGGACAGACAACACCACTGTCATGTGGTACATAAACAAGCAGGGAGGCACTCATTCTTATCCCCTCTGCAGACTAACAATGCTTTTCTGGGAAAAATCCCTGAGCCTGAAGATACATTTACAATCCCAGTTTGTACCAGGCAAGGACAATGTACTGGCGGACAACTTGAGCAGAAATTTCATGGATCCACACGAATGGATGTTGCATCCTCACATTTTCTCTCAACTGACGAAGACATGGGGAAGACCGGATGTAGATCTTTTCGCTTCCCACTTAAATCATCACCTGAAAAAGTTCTGCACAAGGACTCACCATCCTCTAGCCTGGAAGACGGATGCTCTCCTTCAGCTGGAATTCTCTAAAATGTATGCATTCCCTCCTCTGCCTCTGCTGACCAAGGTGATACTGAAGATCAAAGCAGAACAACCAACAGGTATTTTGATAGCTCCAGACTGGCCAAGGCAACACTGGTACCCATTGCTATTGACCATAACTCGGACCAAACCATGGCCTCTGACTCTAGGGCCCCTCCTCCTAACACAACACAATTACAGGACTGTACATCAAGACCTGAAATCATTACACCTGACAGCCTGGAGGCTAACATGACTTCTCCGCCTACCTCTCTATCAAAATCGGTTCAAGAGATCTTGCTGGAAGCACGAGACCTTCCACAAGAAAAGCATATTCAGCCAAATGGAAGAGATTCAGCATATGGAATGCCAACAGGGGTCAGGACACAGCATTACCGAGATACCTCAGATTTTAGAATACTTGGCAGAATTACTTCATACTGGACTTTCATACTCTTCAATAAAGATTCATGCCTCAGCAATCTCAGCAAAATACAACTGTGACCCTCCAGTGTTTTCTCATCCCTTGCTAAGACAGTTTCTAAGGGGAATAAAGAATATCAAACCTCCCAGAAAACAGCCAGTACCTGCATGGGACCTCAATTATGTGTTGGAAAAATTAACTCTTCCTCCATTTGAGCCAGCAGCAAGTTCAGAAATGCAATTTCTTTCATGGAAGACGGCCTTCTTATTGGCAGTCACATCTGCAAGAAGAGTTTTGGAGATACAGGCACTCATGGCAGTGCCTCCGTTCCTCATTCTCTAAGAACCAATCCTACATTCATGCCCAAAGTTATTTCCAGGGTGTCTCTAAATCAAGCCATTCACCTGCCTGCATTCTTCCCCAATCCTCAAAATAGGGGGGAAAAGCTACTGCATACTTTGGACATACACAGACAATTACGTTACTACTTGGACAGAACTAAGGCCACCAGAAAGTCTGACCAACTGTTTGTAGCCTATGCTGCTGGAATGCAAGGAAAAGCCATCTCCAAACAAACAGTTTCAAAATGGATTGGACATTGCATCAGATTCTGCTATTCTTTCCATGGAAAACGTGTGCCAGCCAATGTTAGGCCACATTCCACCAGAGCTATGGCCACTTCCACTGCTTTCCTAAGAGGAGTGGCAACAAAGGACATTTTAGAGGCTGCTACATGGAGCTCCGTGCATACATTTGCCAAGCACTACAACCTGCCCTTATGTTCCAGATCCCGAGCAGGCTTTGCTTCGGCAGTCCTGCAGGGGATTTTAGCTACACCATCCTTATCTTAGTTCCATCGACCCCCAGCTTGGCTATGGTATTCAACCCATATGTTATGACTGCAGTTGCATTCTTGAAGGACATAGTACAGTTTTGTACCTACCATAAATGTAGATGTCCGATAGATATGCAACTGCAGTCGGATTTTCCCTCCCACCTACCCCTCTGTATCCTTCCATTTTGGGTCCTTCCCCCTTTTTCCCATTAGCTGGGGGTATTCCTATGGTGTATCTGTTTATTACTGTTGTGCATGTTTGGGATTATTTTTATCTATTTACCAAATTCAGCCTTCCTAGGAGGGCACCTGGCATCTGGGGCAAGAAACACTGAAGAAGATGGCGTCGGCCGATGCCTTTATACTCCAGCCGTGGTGACGTCGGAGAGGAGGCGACACCAGCCGATGCCGGACCCAGACTTTGGAATTCGGCCGACCGAGGGCTGCCTGAGGCAGGACAACCCATATGTTATGACTGCAGTTGCATATCTATTGGACATCTACATTTATGGTAGGTACAAAACTGTACTTTTCTGCTACACGTATCATGGGAAACCGGTACCTGCTAACATTAGGTCCCACTCCACCAGGGCTACAGCTACATCAGCAGCCTTTCTCGGGGGTGCCAACCAAGGATATTCTGGAAGCTGCAACTTGGAGTTCAGTGCACACCTTCACCAAACACTATCACTTACCTCTGTATTCTAAGACTAGAGCTGGTTTTGCAGGGCCTACTAGCTTCTTCTAACCCTGTTTAACTCCACCTCCCATCCTTAGCTTTGGGATTCAACCCAAGTGTGATGACTGCAGCAGGGTAAGACGATGAACATAGTACAGTTTTGTAGCTACCATAAATGTAGATGTTCGAGTGTTCACCCTGCTGCAGTCCAGGTTACCCTCCCTCCATCCCCTCTGAACTAGCTGGACTTATCTATACCATTCTATCCTATACAACCTCTGTGGTGTATTTGCTTGTGCCTGAAGGTATTTCTATTTTTATATGTACATTTTTATATAGCAAAATATATATATTGCCTACCTATTGGGGGCACCTGACATCTGGGGCAAGAAAAACTGAAGAAAATGCCGTTGGATGCCTCTTATATACTCCTGGCGCACTGACGTCAGGGAAGAAGTGACAGCAACTGACGCCGGACCAAGACTTTGGAACTCAGGCCGACTGCGGGACCGCCTGATGGCAGGATAACCCTAGTGTGATGACTGCGGCAGGGTGAACACTCGAACATCTACATTTATGGTAGGTACAAAACTGTACTTTCTTCACTTCTATTGATAATCCAGGCTCTCTTCTCAAGCGCTACACATTCTCACATCTTCCCAAAAGGCTTCAACTAGGACGATATACAAGAACAAATGGGAAAACATTCTCTATTTGGGCCCATGAAAGACATCTGGATTCTTTTCAGCCCCTGTTCCAGTGGTCCTAGATTTTCTTTCCTCAGTTATCCACTGTGGAACCAGTTTTTCTACAGTTAATTAAGGTACAGCTGGCTGCTATCTCCAGTTTCCATATATGCAAATATTCAAGAGGGTCACCAAGGCTATGAATGAGGGGAAAATTGGTGCATACTGCCTACCTTGACCTGGCCAAGGCATTCAGTACAATACCTCACTCAAATATGGACCAACTCTCAGAACTAGGCATAAATCTATACATATAACCTGCTGGATTGCTTGCTGTCTCACAGATAGAACCCATGAAGTCAGGATCAGTGGAACTACTTCATCCAGGAGGCCATACACCAGAGGAGTACCCCAGGGCTCCATGTTGGGCTCACTCCTGTTTGGCACCTACTTTTCAGAAGTCAAGCTTAATGTCAAAGGCTTCTGGCTTACCAAGTTTGCAGATTACTGTAAATTGGGGGCTGTCCTAGATTCACCCCATGGCACCAACATCCTACAAGAGGGTCTGCCACAGACAAATTACCAGTGGTAAAGCCACAGATTAAAACTCAATACAAAGAAATGCATTAAAAGTACCTTTTGAGAAATCGTCCACCCAAGTTAACTACTCCATCAATAAAACACCCCTAAGAGTAGACCCGATAGGGATCGGGAAACGTATGTAGAGAGTAATCTGTGTCACCCAGCTCATACCCTAGGGTATGGCATCTAATTCAAAGGAAGTTCTAGTTCCACTCATCTCAGGCCTTATCAGACCCATCCATGAGATCCTACATATTTCTGTACTCAATCTTCTACAGGTTACTGAGAGGCATCCTCAGATTCAGCTCTGATGGATGATCATGTGCAAAACGAACAGCACCGCAAACACTAGATCCAAGGGCCTGAGCATTGTCTGTGACATAAATAGAACATGTTGGAGAGACCGATATGCGATTTTAAAGATAAAGGATCCCTATGCTATGGAATTAGCTTCTCATCAGTGCAAAGCAGAGTTCATCCTTGACCCTATTCAAAAGAGACCTCAGTCATTGGAAGGAAATAGCAAATTCACCCTGGTCTAGCTCTCATGTCTCTGGACAGAGATAGACAGTAAGTAAATTAATCCCATACCTAGTGTGTACCCCTCCCACATATCCCTTCACTATCTCTTTAACATACCCCACCATATAGATCTCCATGGAACTTTGGAGGGGGTTGCACAGCTAGGCTTATAAAGACCCTGTTGGTCATTGGCCTGGTGTAAACATGAAACAATAAGAAGTAAAACTCACTGATAATAAGTTTTTCTTTGTGACTTGCATCATCTTGTCTGCTCAATCAGAAGCTTCATCCAATGTCGAGAAGAGGCTGATGAGCAAGTTCACCCTTGCAGTTGTCTTAGCAAAGTCGAGTTACTTTTCGAACTGAACACTCAATTCATTTAAAAATATTTGGGCAAGTTTGGTAGCCATTTGGGTTTGTAGAGTCCCATTTGGCATTGTAATGCTGTTCTTATTTTGGTGTGGCTTATTATAGCCAGTGTATTTGCATGTAGTTTTGTGTTATACTGCAGTAATAAAAGAAAGTTAAAGCTGCATAATAGCCAGTGGTGGCACTGATTTCCTGATATGTTATTTCTCTTTTTCAGCTTTTCCAACATCGCAGATGGATAAAAGATGTTCATTGGAAGAAATTGAAAGAAAAAAGCAAGAAGCACTGGCTAGGAGAAAGATGAGAATGCACACAATAGTAAATAAAAATGCAGCACCCCCTTAATTCAAAGAAACTGACCAGATGAAAATAGAAGCACTAAGACTCTTAGTTTGCATCTGTACCATTCAGATGTTATTGTGCTCCTGACTTCTCCATGAGAAATTTGAAAAGCATTATTATTAAATCAGTTATTTAAAGTAGTGTTTACAGTTGTAAACTTTTCATTTGCCTGTTTTGTACAGGGCATTAGCTGATTTGTAAAATATACTATTTGAAATTATTGATGACCGTTAAGACCACGGACTGGAAGTGCATTATTTTGTAGTTACTGATCCTGATAGGATTAGTAAATAAATACAGAAAGCTCAAGGTTACTGTAAGAAAACCAACCTCAGCTGAGCAAAAATTGCAGTACTTAATTACTTTTTAATGCAGAGCATATTTAATTTGTAAATATATGTATTATGTGTACTTCGGTTCCTAAATATGGTGTACAGTAAGTGCCTGGTCAGCCTTTCCACAGATACTCTAAGTTACAGTTTTGTTACATCAGTTTAAAATATCCCACACCATTTAAAATCACTGTTGTAAATGCTTTAAATATGGTATTTACAAGAAGTATCACAGTGTGTAATAAAATGTTGCGCATGCATTTGAGTGGCTCAGTGTGATTAAAAAAATGCTCGTTCTGTTATAAAAGTTTTTATACATATATATATATATATATATATATATATATATATATATATATATATACACACACTGTGATGGACTAGTCTACTGTTTTCACTGCCTTGCTCTTTTTGGCTGCAATGATGGGATTTAGCATCCTGGCGATCTCCTGTAAGTTTATCAGGAAGTGGATGAGTAACAGTTTGGTCTGGTACTGTTACACAGACCACTAGTATGTGAAATACACTGTTTTAAGTAGCGGTAAATTGTGATGCAGAAGATGAGACTGATTAATTTTTAAGGACCATTCTTGTTAGATATTCCCTTAAAGTCTTCTTTTATGCAAAGTTTTTGAGTTGTTGTGGATATTTTTATCAGTAATTTGTAGGCAGTAACAGCTGACTGCTATGATTTCAATTAAAAAGTGTAAGATGTTCTGTGTGTTTCACTGTTGCAGTCATCACATTTGGGTTATCCCTGCCAGGGTAGCCCTCAGTCGGCCCGAATACCAGAGGCTTAGTATTTCTGCATTGGTTGCTGTTGCTTCAGGACTGACGTCAGGTCGTCAGTAGTATAAAGTAAGGCAGCCAACGCCGTTACATCAGTATTTCTTGCCGAGGAGCTCGAAGCAGAAGTAGTTCTGTCGGCCGCTACCTGAGTTTCGTTTTCCGAATTGAAGTTGAAATCTTCTAAAGCTAAGTACCCTGTTGGGGATCCTTTCTTCTTGCTCTAACTGATGTCAGAAAAAGTTAACAATTGTCTCGCCTGTGGAAAGCAAATACCACACCGAGACTGTCATTCTTACTGCGTCATTTGCTTAGGCCTAGACCACGACGTACCCCGCTGTAGCTTTTGTGCTTTGTTCAACACCAGAACTATTCGTCATCGAGCCCTTATTGTAGTTAGATATTTTCACTCTGTCCTCGGTTTCTGATATGGTTTTGGTAAGCCAGCCGACATCACATCTTCCAAAAAATTGTAGGGATAAAGACAGAGATAGACCGCACAGGTCGAAACCACTGACATTTCCATTAAGCTAGTCGTCAGTTCTCCGGTCCTCCGTGAGGTGCTTATGCAGCCCCTGATGCCTGCTTCTGTGGATTCACAGGACGTTACAGAGACCCTTTCAGAGTTCGGTATACCGCAGAACTCTTCATCGACTAAGGATCCTGCGGTTGTCTCTACCTTGCATGAGTCCAGAGCCGCTGAGCAGGCACTGGCTTCCGAGGAAGTATTTCGCACTACAAATTCTCGATGCAAACTGACTTCTTTCGCGTCTTCTGTTATTTCAAAAACTACCGAGTTTATAAGGCCCATGGTATGAACCACACCCAAGAAACCAACAACCCCATCTCAGGCACCTGCTTTCTTGCCTCAGTCTCAAATGCTTAAAATGGGGGAAGACCTTATAATGTTGATCAGGGGAAGCCAGGCTACTCATTCCAAAACAAGGGGATTTTTCCCCAGTAGTCTTCTCTGAACAGGAGTCCGATGCCTTTGAATATGAAGACGTGCAACCCCTCTTTGCTTATGAAGATTCTGATGCAGAGGAATCCATTTCTTCAGCCTCTCCCCCTGAAGATTTTTCCTTTGGGGAAACCCTTCGGGAGCATTTCCAATGGGAATGACAGGACTATCCTCAGTCTAAAAAGAGACTCGGCAAATTTTTGGATCTTCCACAGCACAGACTTCTGGCCATTCCTCCTGTCCTGGATGTTGTGGATGATGTTTTCATGGAATCTAGTTTAATTCCTGACACCCTCCCTCCCGCTTCCAGAAAACCTGACTGGTATTACAGAGTCCCTGACTCTCTCAAAATTATTTTCAAAAATCCTACTGCTGAACCCCTGAGGTTATCTCCCAAGGGCCTAAAGGAATTAAAGCAACTTCTGCTAAGAATCCCACCCCCTCAGATAGGGATTCCCGAGCATTAGACAGATGGGGTAAAAAACTATACACCTCTGCTACTCTTGCTGTTAGAGCACTAAATTGTCAGTTCCATATGCTAAAATTCCAGCAGCATGCCATGGGACCCCTCAAACAAAAAATATCAACTTTTCCTGCTTGTGCAGAAAATAGAGTTGCAAGACTTAATGCATTCTGCAAGTCAAGTAACTAAGCACACCTTACACTGTGGTTTTGATCCCTAGAAGCATATTGCAGGGCAGCAGTCACCGGTTCTGTCCTTAGAAGGCTTGCTTGGCTTAAGGAACAGCCCTTGCCAGACAATGTCAAATCTAAACTGTTGGATGCACCCTTGCACAAAGACAACTTATTTGGCACCAAGGCAGAAGAGGTCTTAAAAAAGATGGAAGAAAAAGCTAATTCTATGCAGACAGTTAAGGATTTCCTGCAGGTCCAGCCACCCAGGTTCAGTAGACATTGCCCCTCCAAACACTGGACCTTTCCTGCCCCCTCCAGGTCAGTTCAGCCCAGACCCCGGGGAAGCAGATCCCCAGACAACAGCCACAGGGAAAGCAGAGATCAAAGCAATGGAATATCTCTACTTCTAAACCAGGGGGTGCAAGGCCACTGCCTCATGGTAAGAACTCAGAATGACTATCCACTTCCACCCCCCCTCTGCCCACATGCACTTGCCCCTGGGAGGAAACCTCTCCTTCCACGCAACATCTGGGCCACCATTGCCAACGACCGCTGGGTCCTCAACATAGTGTCTCAGGGATACATATTTTCTTTCTGCACTCTACCAACCCCTAAAACGGTTCCAAGATCTACCTCCAAACCAGTGGGCAGAGGCCAAAAAGCAAGTCCTTTCCCTGCTCTCTCCATGAGGGTAGTAGAGCACGTTCCTGCATAAAGATAGGCCAAGGTTCCTACTCCAGGCTCTTTCTGGTACCCAGAAGAGGCCTATCTTTGATTTATCCATTCGAAACACCTTCCTGGTGATACCAAAATTTAAAATGCTCACCCTTCAGCAGCTTCTACCTGTACTCTCGAAGGATGCCTGGCTAGCCACCCTAGACCTAAAAGATGCCTACCTACACAACCAAGCCAGGGAATTATGCAGGAAATATCTGTGTTTCAGGGCAGGATCTCTACACTTTCAGTTCTCTGCATTTCACTTTGGATTATCTACTGCTCCCAGAGTTTACACAAAATGCCTGGCTCCTGTCATTGCTTTTTGCAGTGAAAGAAATATTCAAATTTTACCCATATGTAGACTGCCTAATTCAGGCAGACAGGAAAAGCTGCTCAAGCACATGGCTTTTGTAAAGGACCTACTGACCTCCATAGGGTACACTATCAACGAAAAGAAATCCAAACTCTAGTACCCATCCAAAAAATATATTCCTGGGAGCAAGCCTGGACACAGCATCCCAGATGGCATTCCTTACACCAGAAAAGCAAACTTGCCTGGCAGCCTATTTCTCTCAACTAGCTACCCAGACCTCTGTTATCTGCAAGGAAAATCCTGCAAGCTCTGGGGTTCATGGCATCTTGCATTCTACTCGTTCTATATGCCAGACTGCATGTGAGGAAACTTCAGTGGTACATAAAACGCCTTCAGTGTCAACACTGTCAAGACCTGGAAACTCTTCTACCAGTGATATCTTGTCTAAGGAAAGATTTCCTTTGGTGGGCAGCAGCATGTTACCTCAACAAGGGACTGCTAGACCCTCACCACAGACTCATCAGACTATGCTTGGGGTGCACACCTGAACGGCAGGTGCATACAAGGCTAATGGAGCCCACATCAAATACATCTGCACAGCAACCAAAAAGATATGTTAGCTGTCCAGCACGCATTAACAGCTTTGACCCCTTCTCTCCCCCGGGGCTCTACTGATCAAAACAGACAACACCATAATGATGTTTTATATCAACAAGCAGGGAGAGACTCACTCCTACCCTCTATGCAGGCTCACAATGACGATTTGGCACACAGCCTCAGCCATGTTAACTACACCTGTTAGCACAATTCCTGCCAGGCTCTCTAAACTCTCTGGCAGACAACTTAAGCAGAAATCTTCTGGACCCACATGAGTGGCAGCTAAACCAAAGAACCTTCACCCTTATAACTCAGAAATGGGGCATCCCGAAGGTAGACCTCTGCTTCCCACTCCAACCATCAGCTCAGCAAGTTCTGCATCAGGGAGCCTCACTGCAGGGCCTGGAAAGTGGATGCTCTAACTTTCCAGTGGGTCAACCTCTCGGTCTATGCATTTCCCCCACTACCTCTCATTACCAGGGTACTGCTCAAAGTAAAGGAGGAAAAACCAAGGCCAATCCTGATTGCCCCAGACTGGCCACTCCAGCACTGGTACCCACTGCTGCGCAGCCTGTCCCCTCTGCCACCATGGCATCTCCCTCAGATCCCAACACTCCTGACCCAGAGGGAAGGAGAATTCATGCATCCCCAATTGCAGACCCTCAGTTTGGCAGCCTGGCTTATTCCTTGACCACTGTACAAGCTGCCAGTCTCAGTAAACCAGTTCTAGATGTACGTGAGGCCAGATGCCCTAGCACTAGAAAGTCTTATGCTGACAAATGGAAAAGGTCCTGCACCTAGATACGGCACAGCCCTCATTACCTCTCATCTTGGATTACCTAGCTGACCTACTACACAGTGGTTTATCCTTTTCCTCTATTAAAATTCATGCCTCTGCTATCTCTGCTCATTTCAGCACTGAACAATCTCTTTTCTCATAACCTCTCATCAAACAGTTCCTCATTGGGTCTAGCAACTTGAGGCCACCCAGAAGAGCACCTACCCCAGCTTGGGACCTACACTTTCTGTTAGAGAAAATCCCCCTGTCCCCCCTTTGAACCAGCAGCTTCAGCAGAATTAAAGTGTCTCTCATGGAAGACCGCCTTGCTTCTGGCCATCACTTCTGCAAGAAGAGTATCTGAGCTACAAGCACTAATGGCTGTAGAGCCCTTCATCGTTTTCTATGCTGGCAGGGTCTCCCTTAAGACTAACCCATCTTCATGCCAAAAGTGGTGTCCAGTGTGGCTCTCAACTAATACATTCATTTGCCCACCTTTTTCCCTAACCCACAAAACAAGGACGAAAGAATACTGCACTCTCTAGATGTGCACAGACAGCTCAGATTTTATCTAGACAGGACTAAACCATTCAGAAAGACTGATCAGTTGTTAGCTTTGCTGCAGGAGCAGAGGACAAAGCCATGTCCAAACACAGCCGGCCTTAGGCATAGGCCAACTAGGCAGCCGCCTAGGGCTCCACTCTAGCAGGGGTGCTTTTCCAGTATTTATTTGGTGTAGGTAGACCAGAATGAGGGCACCAGGTAGTGTGGTAGGGATACCATGGAGCCCTTTTGCCTAGGTCACCAGTTGACCTAAGGCCGCTCCTGTATCCAAACAAACCATTCCAAATGGATAGCATACTGCATCCATTTCTGCTACAAGCAACACGGGAAACCTCCCCCTAAGGGGTTCAGAACTCACTCTACCATAGCAACCTCCACCTCTACAGCTTTCCTCAGAGGAGTCCCCACAAAACAAGGAACTAAATGCTTCACCAAGCATTACCACCTGCCTATCTTCTCCAAATCCAGGGCAGGCTTTGGCGCCATAGTCTTGCAGGGCATCCTAGTCAGGCCTGAGTCTTCTTGACTGCCTCCACCCTTTTCCTCAGCTTTGGGAATCAACCCAAATGTGATGACTGCAACAGTGAAACAAAAAGAACGTAGTACAGTTGTGTACACTTACCATAAATGTAGATGTTAGAGTGTATTCGCTGTTGCAGTCCTGGTTTCCCTCCCTATTCGCTCTTGCAGTCCTGGTTTCCCTCCCTCCATCCCCCTCTCTCTCTCTCTCGCTCTTTCTTTCTAATCACAAGGAACTTTTTGATATTTACTTTTCTACTGGTGGGGTTATTCCAACATATCCTGGCTCCTACTTGGGGGCTTCTGACAGGACAAGAAAAACTAATGTAATGTCGTCGGCTGCCTTACTTTATACTACTGACGACCTGACGTCAGTCTTGAAGCGACAGCAACTGGCACAGAAATACTAAGCCTCTGGTATTCGGGCCGAATGAGGGCTACCCTGGCAGGGATAACTCAAATGTGATGACTGCAACAGTGAATACACTCTAACATCTACATTTATGGTAAGTGTACACAACTGTACTTTTTCACTTATTGACGCATTGAAAAGCTGGATTCTTGCATAAATTACACAAATAGAAATACAGATATGGTTGCATGGTTTTCTTACCTACCTTTTCAACCTACTTCCTTTAATAAGTGTCATACTCCAAGTGTTTACATACTTTTAGGGTTGTGTCATCCTTGCTCATCAGTATCTTGAGCTTATAAGGGTATTAATCCAAAGTCAGAGTTTCTATGTTTTATATTCGGTAACAACAGCATTTTTTCCTGCTGATGCATATTATCTTGTCATATACTAAAAAGTGATATCCAACATGTACTTCCAAATTTCTTTTCAGTTACTCTTACAGTTCAGGACAGAGATACTGTAAATATGTAACATGTAAATGTGTAAATATATTGTAAAAATGCTTCTCTCATTGCCAAAGAAACAGAAATTGGAGTGATCTGAAGTAGTTACTTCATTTGCTCTGCAACCTGTGGGTATCGGATCCGATCTCAGATCCGAGCCGGCAGCTTTCCAAGCTACAAGATCCGAGCTCCTAGCTCCTCCCCCTACCCATAATCCCCTGCTGTGTGCTACATTACCTCAGATTGTTTTTTGCCGCTGCTGAAGCAGCTACTTTTGAAGAGCTCCTTGGCTTTTTGGTGAGATTGAACCTTTTTCTTTGTAAAAAAAAAAAAAAAAAAAAAAAAAAAAATTTCTTGTGTGAGTGTTTAGTTTTCTTGGGTTAGTTAGCGAAAGTGTAGTTAGTTGGGTACCTTTGTTCCCCCCTTTCTAACTAGTTTGTTTCTGTTAGTTCCCGCCTTTCACCCTCCCCCCTCTTAGTGTTTGGGTGTGTTTTTTGGTGCGAGTGATGATGTCCTTCAAGAATGCAACTGCAGTCATAACATGTGGGTTGTCCTGCCTCAGGCAGCCCTCGGTCGGCCGGATTCCAAAGTCTGGGTCCGACGTCAGCTGATGTCGCATTTCTCACGCCAGAGGCTGGAGTATATAAGCATCAGCCGACGCCATTTCTTCAGTCTTTCTTGCCGGTGCCGAAGCAGAAGCAGTTCAGTGCCGGTCGGTCAGCTCCTGTATTCTATGATACCGAAGTCATCAAAAGCTAAGTACCCTGTTGGGGACCTTTTCTTGCCTCAGCCGATGTCAGAAATTACTGAAAAGTTAACAGTTGTCTTTTTTGTGGTAAACAAATACCTCATAAGGCTTTCCACTCTTACTGCCTCCCTTGCCTGGGCCCAGACCATGACGTCTCGCCTGTGTAGCCTGTGCTCGCTTCAACAAGCGCACTCAGGCGGGCGGAGTTCGCTGAAGACTTTTCGCGATAAATTTGTTTATACCATGCCGTCGGATCTTCCGACATAAACTCCCAAAAGCGAAAAGACCGGGACCGACATCCTCGGCCCGATCTACCGACTCCGCCAAAATCTAGCGAGTGCTCCGTTCCTCTGAGACGGTCTCTCCACCGCCCAACCGAAGACACCGCATTACCGACGACTCGATTCCAGACATTACTCCGCGCCAGTTATAGATTTTCCTCCGGATACCAAACCGAGGAAATGCCCGAGACCATTGCTGTAGACAAGGTCACTCCTGCACATGGAGCTGCCAGGCCTCCTATGGCCATGTCTATTAAGGCCTACACTAGGGCTAAGGCAGCCAGCAAAACAAAGCATATTACTTCTAGATCCTTACCTCAGCCGACTCCAGAGACACAAATTATGTCCATGGCTGCTGATTTAATTTCCATGATTAGAGGTTCAAGACCCATCCAGAGAGAGCATCCCAGCCTCCTCCTGATAAAAGGCCCGGTTGAACCTCTGACCCTACTCCTTCAGATGAAGACTCTGAGGGCTCTGTCCACTCTGATAGCCAGGAAGAGCTCTTCCAGACCTATGAGGACTCAGATGCAGAAGATTCCATACCTTCGGCCTCCCCACCTGAGGATATTTCCTTTGAGGAAGTTCTGCACACCATGAGGGAACATTTCAAGTGGCAGGGCCAGGAATATTCTGATTCCAGGAAACGCCTTAGGACTTTCCTTAAGAAGCCTCAGCACAGGCCCTTAGCTATTCCTCCTGTACTTGATGTTCTGGATGATTTGTATTCTGATTCTAGTGCTACCCCTGATACTCTCCCTCCTGCACCAGCCTACTACCTGGACAGAACCAAGGCCAGTAGGAAGTCTGAATAGCTTTTTGTAGCTTACGCCCCTGCAGTCCAAGGAAAAGCAATTTCAAAACAGACTATTTCTAAATGGATTGGACATTGCATCAGATTCTGTTATTCCTTTCATGGTAAGACTGTTCCAGCCTATGTCAGACCACATTCCACCAGAGCTACAGCCACCTCTACAGCATTTTTAAGAGGGGTGCCTACAAAGGACATTCTAGAAGCTGCTACATGGAGCTCCGTGCATACATTCTCAAAACACTACAATCATCCCCCTATACTCCAGATCCAGAGCAGGCTTTGCTTCGGCAGTCCTGCAGGGTTTGATTGCCACACCATCTCTTTCCTAGAGCATACCTCCTCCCCCAGCTAAGCTATGGTATTCTACCCACATGTTATGACTGCAGTTGCATTCTTGAAGAACATAGTACAGTTTTGTACCTACCATAAATGTAGATGTCCGAGAGACATGCAACTGCAGTCAGGTTTTCCCTCCCTCCATACCCCTCTATGCTTAGGGTCCACTCCTATCTCTCTCTTAGCTGGGGATATCTGTTATGGTGTATTTGTTTTATTGCTCATGTATTTGTTTGGAATCCTGTTTTTGTCTTCCAATTTGATTACAGCCTTCCTTGGAGGGCACCTGGCATCTGGGGCAAGAAACACTGAAGAAAATGGCGTCGGCTGATGCTTATATACTCCAGCCGCTCTGACGTTGGAGAAATGCGAGATCAGCCGCCGACCCAGACTTTGGAATCGCCGACCGAGGGCTGCCTGAGGCAGGACAACCCACATGTTATGACTGCAGTTGCATGTCTCTCGGACATCTACATTTATGGTAGGTACAAAACTGTACTTTATGGCTGAAGGGCCTAAGGCGGTGTTCTCAAAATGTACTGAGTGTGGTCATAAGCTTTCGCCGGCGGATGGCCACACTCAGTGCGTTTTTATGCTTGGGGGCAGCCCATTTGTCATCGGCCTGCACAATCTGCGCGGCTTTTAATCCCCGAGCTATTAGGGACCGGAAGAACAAGCTGATCCTGGCGGGCTTATTGCCTCAGGAATCAGCTTCTTCTTCCTCCCCCTCTCAGGGACAGGAAGAACAAGCTGATCCTGGCGGGCTTATTGCCTCAGGAATCAGCTTCTTCCCCCCCCCCTCAGGCACAGGCTGTCTCCACAGCCCTCGTGCCTTCTGGGCCCCCGACTCAACCTGGGACTCAACCTCCCTCTTTGGGTTTGAGTTCGGGGGATTCAGGTACCTCCACTACGGTGGAAAAAAGGCATAAAGACAAGGGACATAAGTCCCACAAAAGGCGGGCTGAGACTCAACCCTCAGCCCCGCTGTCTAAGCTGACTAAGTCTCCCTTGAGGGGCTACGGATCCTCCCCTCGGCCCGTTCACCTCTTTTCTCCGGAGCTGGAGGAGGAGGATCGGTCTCGAGGTCGAGACGACCCTCCCGGCCCGCCTCGACGACTTCAAGATCAACAAGAAGCCTCACTGAAGCAGATATGGATCGGATGATGCGCCGATTCATCCAGACCCAAATGCAGATGGGGGTGCTCTTGCCTCCCCCCCCCCCCTCTGGGGGGGAGCACGGCCCCCATATTTGCTCCGATTACTCCTTCTCCGACCCGCTGGTCTCGAGTTATCGGATCCGGGCCCTTCGAACCGGGATTGCCGGCGCCGATAGCTCCGATCGCTTCGACGCCGACTGTGCCTTCGAGTCTGTCGGATCCAAGCTCTCGAGGCCGAGGGCTGAGCATCGGATCCGGGGGAGCTGGTGTGTCTTTAGCTCCATTGGGTTTGGAGCACACCTCTCTCTCGGCTCCGGCTGCATCGGCTCAGACCCAGATCCCTACCTCGGAGCCGAGGAGATTGCTCTCGGAGCCTGGTGAGAGTTGCTCTCCTTCGGCTTTTGAGGTTGTGGAGAGGGTACTGTCGAGGACCTCCAGGTCCCCGGTCCGGGCGTCTGATCCTCCCGTACCCCCGCTGCATGTGGGTCTATCCTCCATCATCCGACCATTGGGACAGCCTGCCAAAGCCCTCCAGTTGGTTCCCTTAGAGGAACAGGACCCCGTTGACGAGCCCCCTTCGGACAGTCCTACCGAGGAGGTCCCTCGAAAACGTCGGTGCAAGAGGAGGCAACTGGACTCCCCCGAGTCCGTCACAACCGACACGGATTTAGATGAAGGGGAAGGTTCCCCAAGGTCACCCCCCGAGGATGTCTCCTTCGGAGACATCATATAAATGTTGCGTATTAGAGGGGGGTGATCTGCCCAAAAACCTTCCGCAGATGAATCCGTGTTCCTGGATGCGTTTGAGGCAGGCCCTTCTACGTCCTGGGTTCCCCCCCGGCTGACCCACTGGTAGACCTCATTATTACCAGGGCGTGGAAGGAGCCCGACACTGTGGAGCCTATCCCGAAGCGACTCGACAAGATCCTTAGCCCCCCAGTGGATAGATTGTCTTGGGCCAAGGGAACACCAGTGAATGCCATGCTGGTGGCGGCTGCCACCAAGAGAGAACTCACACAGGAGAACTCTTCGGTTCACCCGCCAGATAAGGAATCTCGAGCACTGGACCGCATTGGGAAGCGGATGTTTAGTTCAGCGACCTTTTAAGGGCGCTTAACTACATGGCACATACCATTAGGCTGCAACGAGACTTAATTAAGGAATACGCTGCAGCCCCCCCCCCGGAGTCCATGTCGGTCGAGGACAAAAAAGTTTTCTCGACTCGTATGGCCACTCTAAAGTCCATCTCCAACACGTCCATGCGTCTACTCTCCCATGCCACGGAGGGAGCCACTAGGGCTAGCGGGCGGGTCGCCTTTGACGTCACTCCTGGCTCCGCTTTGCGATTTGCGGATCCCTTCAAGGCGTCCTTCGAGAATGCACCCTTTGACGGATCTTCGCTCTTCGGCAAGACCGTTAACGAGACGCTGGTCCAAAGCGAGAAGGATGGGAAGACGCTGTCAGCCATCGGGGTCCGCTTCTCTAATCCCCAACGATCCCTTTCTAGGAATCAGAGGGGACAAAAGAAGCTGTGGTTCCGTAAGTCCCAGCAATCCCATCCGGCTTCGGACCCCTCGTCCTCTAGAGGCAGAGGAGGACAACGAGGACGCTGGCCCAGAAGCAGAGTGGGACCGCGTAACTTCAGGTCCAGGGAACCTTTCCCGGATAGACCCGCGCAGCAGCCCTGAGGGCTTACCCGAATGTCCCTCTGTGGAGGCAGTCGGGGGGGCGGTTGTCGGAGCACCTGTCAAACTGGGAGTCCATTACGACAGATCGATGGGTGCTCTGCATCATATCCAGAGGTTATACCATCCCCTTCATAAACCACCCTCCCTCGACCAGACACCTCCCCGATGTTCCACCCGATCGAAAGGAGGCAGCAGCTTCAGAAATCCTGAAATTGCTAGAAAAAAGAGCCATCCAGCCCGTCCCCCCAGACCAGTCCGGATCGGGTTATTACTCCAGGTTCTTTTTAGTGCCAAAAAAGACGGGGGACCTCAGACCCATTCTAGACCTCTCCGCTTTGAACCTGTTCATTCCCAAAGAAAAATTCCGGATGGTCACCCTCCAATCTATTCTCCCCCTTCTGCGGCAGAACGACTGGATGTGCTCGATAGACCTCAAGGATGCGTACTACCACATCTTGATGGACAGACGATCCAGAAGGTTTCTCCGCTTCCGGCTGGGAGCCAGTCATTACCAGATGTCCTTCAAGAATGCAACTGCAGTCCTGACATATGGGTTGTCCTGCCTCAGGCAGCCCTTCGGTCGGCCGGATTCCAAAGTCTGGGTCTGGCATCGGCTGATGTCTGCTCCTACCCGACGTCAGAGCGGCCAGGGTATAAAAGCATCAGCCGACGCCATCTTCTTCAGTCTTTCTTGCCGCGCGGTGCCCGAAGCAGAAGCAGTTCGCAAGTGCCGGTCGGTCAGCTCCTGTGTTTTCAGTTACCGAAGTCATCAAAAAGACCCCGTTGGGGAACATTTTTCTTGCCTCAGCCGTTGTCAGAAAAAATTGAAAAGGTTAACAATTGTTTGTCTTGTGGTAAACAAATACCTCATAAGGACTTCCACTCTTACTGTCTTCCCTGCCTGCGCTCAGACCACGACGTCTCGGCCTGTGCTGCCTGCGCTTGCTTTAATAAGCGCACACTCAGGTGCCGGGCAGACTTTGCCGAAGACTTTTTTGGTGAAAATTACGCTTATATCATGCCATCGGAACAACTGACAGCACATATTTCTAAAAAGCGTAAGGACTGGGACCGACTTCCTTGTCCCGCGTTGTCCACCGATACCACTCCTAAACCAACCGCGAGTGCATCGGCCTCTTCGGAGGTGGTAATTCAACTGCTCCAGGCCGACGACACCGCTTTACCGCGTACTTCGGTCCCGGAGGTTTTCCCGGTGCCGGTTGTGGATTTTCCTCCCGAAACCAAAGCTCTAGAATTACCCGACACCATACCAGTGGATAAGGTTACTCCTGCACGTGTGGGGCAGCTAGGCCTCCGGTCTCCATGTCCATCAAGGCCTACACACGTGCAAAGGCTACTAGCCAGGCTAAGGCCCATCCTCCTAAAACTATTTCCCAGAGCCATTCTTCTGATAAACAGATCATGACCCTAGCTGCTGATCTAATCTCTCTAATCAGAGGTTCTCAGTCTCACCCAGACAGGGGTTCTCAGTCTCCTGCCGATAAAAGGGCTAGGACAGAACAGCCAGATACCTTCTCTTCAGATGAAGCTTCTAGGGATTCTGAGCACTCAGATACCCAGGAAGAATGCTTCCAGGCCTACGAGGACTCTGATGCTGAGGAATCCATTCCTTCTGCCTCTCCTCCAGAGGATATTTCTTTCAGAGAAGTTCTCCACTCCATGAGAGAACATTTTCAGTGGCAGGGCCAGGAATTTTCTGACTCCAGGAAAAGGCTACGTACCTTCCTCAAGTTACCCCAGCACAGACCTTCAGCTATTCCTCCAGTGTTGGATGTCTTGGATGATGGTATACTCAGACTCCAGTGCTTCCCCTGATTCTCTCACTCCTGCTCCTGTCAAGCCAGACAGATATTACAGGGTTCCTGAAACTCACAAGCATCTCTTTAAGGCCCACTCTGTGGATCTAGAAACTATTTCTTAGGGGCCCAAAGGACTGGCTACTTCCTTTGCCAAAAATCCTTTGCCCGCAGACAGGGAATCAAGGTCCCTGGAGAGATGGGGCAAAAAAGTTTATACCTCTTCCACCCTTGCCATGAGGTCACTTAACTGTCTTTTCCGTATGTTTCAGTACCAGGATTGCTTAATGGATGATTTGCAGAAAAAGTTAGCCTCTTCTGAGCCTATAGATAGAAAGGCATTGCAGGATTTGGTTCATAACACACAGCAGGTTAGCAATCATTTTCTTCAGTGTGGTTATGATGCATTGGAAGCTTCATGTAGGTCAGCTATGACAGGGGCCGTTATACGTAGACATGCTTGGCTGAAAGAGCAGCCATTGCCAGACCATGTTAAAGTAAAGCTCCTAGATGCACCTCTGGAAAAACAGAAGCTTTTTGGTGCTACTGCACAGGATGTGTTGAAGTCTATTGAGGAAAAGGCTAAATCAGTACAGACAGTCAAGGATTTCCTCCAGGTTCAGCCACCTAGATTCAGCAGGAATTGGCCTTCAAAGAATTGATCCTTTCTAGACACTGACAAGTTTCAAAGGGGAAAAAAACAGGCGTGCTCGAGGTAGAGGGCAATACCGAGGTTCTTACAGGGGGCCGCCAATGGCAACCTCCAAATCAGAGAAGTGGCGCAGGGAGTTCAGCTGCACCACAGGGACAATCACAATGACTTGACTTTCACCCCGCCAACCAAGGCTCAAAGAGAAGCACCTCTAGGCGGAAAATTATCCTTATTCTCAAAAAACTGGCACATTTTAACCAAGTACAAATGGATTCTGGACATAGTAGACCAAGGTTACAGGTTCCACTTCCATACCTTACCAACGAGACAAGGCATGCCAAACCTGCCACAAAATCAAAGGGCAGATGCACTCATACAAGTTTCAAAGCTGTTACAAATAAAAGCTATAGAAAAGGTTCCTCCTCAGGAACAAGGCCAGGGATTCTATTCAAGACTGTTCCTTGTTGCAAGAAAAGAAAAGCAATGGAGACCTATACTGGATTTGTCCGCTCTAAACACCTTTCTCATTGTGCCTTCAAAATGCTGACTTTACAGCAACTCCTTCCCATGCTGGGCAAGGGGTCTTGGCTGGTTACTCTGGACCTCAAGGAGGCATACCTGCATGTCCCAATCAGACACAGTTGCAGAAGATACCTCAGATTTCTTGCAGGATCAGAGCATTATCAATTCTCAGCATTGCCGTTTGGCTTATCTACTGCTCCCAGAGTATTCACGAAATGCCTGGCATCAGTAGTTGCACATTGCAGGCTCCAGGGGATTCAAATATACCCTTACCTGGACGACTGCCTTATACAAGCAGACAGCAAACAAACCTTGATAAAGACACTTGGATTATGTCATTCAATTACTACAGGCTTTGGGATACACAGTCAGCATCCAAAAATCAAGACTACTGCCATCCCAACAGATAATTTTCCTCGGAGCCAAATTGGACACACAATCACAAATGGCTTACCTCACAGAGGAGAAACAAGAACATTTACCAGATTACTTCAAAAGCCTAGCAAAACTCACCCAGCTGACTGCAAGGAAAATCCTGCATGCCCTGGGGTTCATGGCATCTTGCATTCTTCTGGTACCTCTGGCAAGACTACACATGAGAAAGCTACAATGGTACCTAAAAAGCTTATGGTCCCAGCACAGCCAAAATCTAGAAGACGTAATACCACTCATTCCATGCCTGCAAAGGGAATTTTTGTGGTGGGCTCAAGCAAGTCATTTAAACAAGGGCATGTCTTTCAACAAACCTCTAGCAAGTCAAACCATTACAACAGACGCCTCAGATCATGGATGGGGGGGCGCACATGGAGGGCAGATGCATTCAAGGGCAATGGGCTCCCAGGGAAATGCATCTGCACATAAATCAGAAAGAGATGTTGGCAATGATACATGCAATCGAGGCCTTTGGGAAATCCCTTCACCAAGGTCATCTGCTAATAAGGACAGACAACACCACTGTTATGTGGTATATAAACAAGCAGGGAGGCACTCACTCTTACCCCCTCTGCAGACTAACAATGACTCTTTGGGAAAAGTCCCTGAAACTGAACATCCACTTGCAATCCCAGTTTGTTCCAGGCAAGGACAATGTTCTGGCGGACAGGCTGAGCAGAAATTTCTTGGATCCGCACGAATGGATGCTGCATCCACACATTTTCTCACAAATAACAAGTGCATGGGGAAAGCCGGACATAGATCTTTTTGCTTCTCACCTCAATCATCACCTGGAGAAGTTCTGTTCAAGGACACACCATCCTCTAGCCTGGAGAACGGATGCCCTCTCTTTCAGCTGGAATTCCCTAACAATTTATGCATTCCCTCCTCTGCCATTACTGACCAAGGTGTTACCGAAGATCAAAGCAGAACAACCAAAAGGAATTTTGATAGCTACAGACTGGCCAAGGCAGCAGTGGTACCCACTGCTACTGAGCATAACTCACACCAAACCGTGGCCCTTGCCTCAATGGCCTCTGCTCCTAACACAGCGCAATTACAGGACTGTTCATCAAAACCTGCAAACTTTGCAGCTGACAGCTTGGAGGGTTCCATGACTTTCACCCATACCTCTCTTTCCGAAAAAGTGCAAGAAATCTTGCTGGAAGCACGCAGACCTTCCACCAGAAAAACCTATTCAGCCAAGTGGAAAAGATTCATCATCTGGAATGCCAACAAGGGTCAAGATGCATCAGTAATGAGCATACCGCAGATACTAGAATACTTGGCAGAAATGTTTCATAATGGCCTCTCATATTCTTCCATAAAAATCCACGCTTCAACAATCTCAGCAAAATACAACTGTGATCCACCTGTGTTTTCACACCTCTTGCTAAGGCAGTTTCTAAGAGGGATAAAGAATATCAAACCTCCCAGAAAACCACCAGTACCTGCATGGGACCTCAATTTCGTCTTGGAAAAATTAACTCTTCCTCCTTTTGAACCAGCAGCATCTTCAGAAATGCAATTTCTCTCCTGGAAAATGGTTTTCCTGTTGGCAGTTACCTCAGCAAGAAGAGTCTCGGAGATACAGGCCCTGATGGCAGTACCTCCCTTTCTCATTTTTCATCAGGACAGAAAGAACCAAACCTTCATTCATGCCAAAAGTGATATCAAGGGTGTCGCTAAATCAAGCAATTCACCTGCCTACTTTCTTTCCCAACCCTCAAAATAAGGGGGAAAGGCTGCTGCACACTTTGGACATACACAGACAATTACGCTACTACTTGGACAGAACAAAGACCTCCAGAAAGTCTGACCAACTATTTGTAGCTTATGCTGCTGGAGTGCAAGGAAAGGCAATCTCCAAACAAACAATTTCAAAATGGATTGGACACTGCATCAGATTTTGTTACTCTTTCCATGGAAAAGGTGTGCCGGCCAATATTAGGCCACACTCCACCAGAGCTATAGCCACATCCGCAGCCTTTCTAAGAGGAGTGGCTACAAAGGACATTCTAGAGGCTGCTACATGGAGCTCCGTGCATACATTTACCAAACACTACAACCTGCCCTTATACTCCAAATCCCGAGCAGGCTTTGCTTCGGCAGTCCTACAGGGCATTTTAGCTACACCATCCCTTTCTTAGATCCTACCACCCCCAGCTTGGCTATGGTATTCAACCCATATGTCAGGACTGCAGTTGCATTCTTGAAGGACATAGTACAGTTTTTTACCTACCATAGATGTAGATGTCCGATAGATATGCAACTGCAGTCAGGTTTTCCCTCCATCCTACCCCTCTGTTATTCTCTTTTTTGGGTCCACTCCCCCTTTCTCAAATTAGCTGGGGATTTCTGTTATGGTGTATCTGTTTATTACTGTTATGCATGTCTGGATTTTTCATCCATTCTCTAAATTTAGCCTTCCTTGGAGGGCACCTGGCATCTGGGGCAAGAAACACTGAAGAAGATGGCGTTGGCTGATGCTTTTATACCCTGGCCGCTCTGACGTCGGGTAGGAGCCGACATCAGCCGACGCCGGACCCAGACTTTGGAATCCGGCTGACCGAGGCAGGACAACCCATATGTCAGGACTACAGTTGCATATCTATCGGGCATCTACATCTATGGTAGGTACAAAACTGTACTTTCAGGGTTCTCCCGTTCGGCCTCACCTCAGCCCCCAGGGTGTTCACCAAGGCCATGGCAGTGGTTGCAGCCCACCTGAGACTTCAGGGCATTCAGGTCTTCCCGTACCTAGACGACTGGCTCCTTACCGCCACCAACAGGCATCAGCTCTGCCTGGCAAGAGATTATGCTCTGACCCTTGCCCAGAGCTTAGGCATCTCTGTAAACCTCCAGAAATCCTCTTTGCCCCGTACAGGTCCTGGAGTTCATAGGGGCCAAGTTAGATACCCGCATTTCTCGAGCAATGCTAACTGCGGACAGGATAAACAGCTTGTCATGTCAGGTGCTAATTCTTCTTCAAAGCCCGGCCCCGAAGGCGGAATTAGTTCTGAGGGCACTAGGATCTATGGCAGCAGCGATCACTCTCGCCCTTCACGCTGCCTGCGAATGAGGATTCTGCAGTGGACCCTTCAAGTTCAGTGGTCCCTGCTACTCCATCCATTGAGTACTCCGATTCCCCTAAGCAGAGTTTGCAGGCACTCCCTTCTTTGGTTGTTCCACGCCCCAGAGCTAAAGGAAGGGAGGCCTTTTGTTGTCCCTCCCCCCCAAGCCACGCTGACCACAGACGTTTCTCGCCTCGGGTGGGGGGGCATTGTTTGGGCAGAACCGTCCAAGGCACGTGGACTCCCCTGGAGACCGCTTTGCATATCAATGTCCTAGAGATGAGGGCGGTGCTTCTAGCGTTGAAAGCTCTCCACAACCTTCTACCTCTGGGGACTATTGCAATCCAGACAGACAACATGTCAGTGGTCTGGTACATAAACAAGCAAGGAGGAACCAGGTCCTACCCACTTTGCCGGGAGGCTATGAGAGTGTGGGAATGGGCGATATCCACCAACCGCTTTCTGGTAGCAACGTACATTCCGGGTCGGTCCAACATTTTAGCGGACAAACTGAGCAGAGTGATTCTCACTCCGTACGAGTGGTCTCTCAATCCATCAGTTGCGAAGCAGATCTTCTGCAAATGGGGTTGGCCTTGCTGCGATCTTTTTGCTTCTCCCTTAAACACAAAATGCAGCAAGTACTTCGCAATACTCCCCCCCCCCCCCGAAGGGGAGAATCCCAGAGATGCTCTAGTCCATGCTTGGCCATCCGGTCTACTGTATGCCTATCCACCCCCTTCCACTCATAACCAAGTTCATACAGAAAGCCCGTCGGTTGGGGAGCAGAGTTATCCTCATAGCCCCATTCTGGCCTCGCCAGATCTGGTTCCCGTACCTGCGGTCTCGCACTGTATCTCCGCCATGGATACTGGATCCCATTCCAGACCTGATTTCACATCCGGCGGGATTACAAACCCCGAACCTGGTGAACCTCAAGCTTGTGGCTTGGTTGCTCCAGTTCCACTGATGGCTAGGACTCCCGGTATCTCATCTCCTGTTAAGGCCATTCTAGTCGCAGCACATAAGCCGACTACTAGGAAGATTTACTACAGCAAATGGAAATGCTTCTCTGTCTGGGCCAAAGATAGAGGCCTGGATCCATTTACAGTTCCTATTCCTACTATTCTAGACTTCCTGTCTCTGATATTCAGACAAGGAGCAAGTGCCTCAACAGTTAAGGTGCAATTGGCAGCCATCTCCCATTTCCATGTGGGAGACGGACTAGGATCTTTGGCTTCTACAAAGTTATGTAAAACCTTCTTACGGGGCGTTTTCCTCTTGAAGCCTCCGGTGAAAGTGGTGGTGCCTCCATGGGATTTGACCTTAGTCTTACAAGCCTTGACAGGCCCACCCTTTGAACCCGCAGCTTCGGTTCCATTAAAGTTCTTGTCCTGGAAAACAGCCTTTTTGGTTGCCATTACTTCAGCCAAAAGGGTATCAGAACTTCAAGCCTTATGTATGAAGCATCCTTATCTCATTTTTCATAAGGATAGAGTGTTCCTCAGGACTAATCCGTCGTTCTTACCTAAGGTGGCTTCGGAGTCAAATATCAGTCAATAAACTTACCCGTGTTCTTCCCAAACTTTCAGAATAAAGGAGAATACACATTGCATAAATTGGATGTGCACAGACAACTGCGTTTCTACCTGCACAGGACTAAGGATTTTCGTAAATCGGACCAGTTGTTTGTGTCTTTTGCTAAATCAGCCATGGGTAAGGCCATTTCCAAAATGACTATAGCAAATTGGATTTGTCAATGCATAGTCCACAGGTACTTATCTGCAGGCAAACCGGTTCCTACGGGAATTTGCGCTCACTCTACGAGGGCTGTGGCCACCTCTGCAGCCTTCTGGTCAAGGATCCCCTTGGATGACATATGCTCTGCAGCTACCTGGTCCTCTTCACATACATTTATTTCTCATTATAAGTTGGATATGGTATCGAGAGGTAGGGCTTCCTTTGGCTCTGCGGTGCTTCGGAATATCCTTCCATAGGCCGCCCAGGGTTTCTCACTAGGTAGCTGGGGACTCTGTCCCACAGGTTACAGAGAAATGAAGTAACTACTTCAGATAAAGAAGTTATGTACTCACCATAACGTTCCATCTGAGTAGGTACTTCATTTGTCTGCAACCGACCTCCCCTGCCATCCCCCGAACCTTTCGGGATTTCTGATCACCAAAGAGATCTTGTTCTGCCTTAGGACAGTTTATCTGGTGTTGCTTCCTCTATCAAAGGTAGGAGTTGTGTAAGAGGCAAAAAATTCGATCTGAGGTAATGTAGCACATAGCATGGGGATTATGGGTAGGGGGAGAAGCTAGGAGCTTGGATCTTGTAGCTTGGAAAGCTGCCAGCTCGGATCCGAGATCGGATCCGATACCCACAGGTTGCAGACAAATGAAGTTACCTACTCAGATGGAACGTTATGGTGAGTACATAACTTCTTTTTTCTGTGGTTGTCAAATCATTGTTTAGGGTATACGTCAGTGCTTTTACTGTTGACTGGAGAAGGAGCCTAACGTTAAAGACTGCTTCAAGTGTTTTTGTAATCCAGTTACCCATGCATTTAGCAAGAAACTCAAAGCATAGATCTCATGTCAGAGATTGCAACAATAAATAACTACCACGTGAATCAGAAGGATGACTTCTTGAGCTTTACAGAGCATGAGCAAAACAGGAGAGATAAGAGAAAAGAATAAGCAAGAGCTCAAATATCCATGATGTCCATCAGCCAGGCGGCCTCAATACCATTTTGCCAGTCATTGTCTCCATTGGTAATCAAGGACTTGAGCTTATGCACCTCATCAGAAGGTGGAGGAGATGTGGGCCAGAGTCCTAGAACTTAATGGCAGTTTTCCTTGCACAAGGTCAGCATGTCATTGTGGGGTGGGCTCTTAAATCCTGTGAACTTTATCTCAGGATCCAGCATCACTGATGGGAGTTGAGGGTCCATCTGCATTTTTTGTACTTTATAAATCCACTTGTTCCTCCTGGTAAATGTCAGAACTCTGCTTTACTGTTGCTGGATTTGTGTGTTGTATGGCAAGGCTGCACAACTTTAACTAATATAGTAGTTTGATACCACAAGAATTTGCATAATTTTTTGGTTGTATAGAATTTCTTCTAGCATGTACCTTCCCTTGCAGAAGATGAGGAACCGAAAGTACAACTGCAAGTGGTCAAAACTTTTTCAGATGATATAAGAATGTCATTTGGTCTTGATAAATGTGCAAAAGCAACTTTTAAAGCAGGAAAGCTCATTACCAAGAAAGCATCAGAGTGGGACAGGAATGTAATATAAAAGAACTTTGAGCAAGAGGGAATACATAAATATTTGGGAATTGATGAGGGATCAGCAATAAAACATGAACAAATGCGAATAAACCTTGGGAATGTTGTAGAAGACTAAAAGTAATGATGAAAACAATACTGACATCTAGAAACAAAGTCCAAGCAATAAACCAGTTTGCTCTTCTTCTCCTAACTTGCACTTTTGGAGTGATTGACTCGTCTCAAAAGGTGTCTGGTTTGACAGGAAGATGAGAAGTATTCTTCACACTCATCAAATGATTTTTAAAAATCTGTGCATACCAAGACTGTAATCCCCATTCTGAAGGAGGTATGGGCCTCCTCTAAATTGATTACATGTATAGAACTGCATTCATAGGATTGCATGTGTATTTGCTGACCTCAAAAGACCCAAAGAGAATTAAGTGTAAGATGACTTCCTTCCCTGTTGAGTTTAGCAGAAGCATATCAGTGTCAATCGGGAATGGAAATCAAACCAGAAGTAGATAAAAATCGGAAATCCGACAGCAACTGAATGTGCCAAAAAACAAAAGAAAGACTATAAGGTAAAGGATAGGCTGAGAAGGCAAGAATTGTGGAAATTATATAAATATAGTTTCAAATGCAGAATACTCTTGAAACAACCTCATGTTGATCAGGATTGAACACAGGACTGGTTCAGGAGAGGTGAATTTAACCCAGAAGAGGAAAGATTAATATTGACGACCCAAGATAGTGGGCTGCATACACAGTTTACAAAGTCCCTTGAACTTGTGGGAGAAACAAACGTAGGATGTGATGTTGTCCTATCTTGCCTACAAAAGCTCGATTCAGCTTGCTCATGGCTAAAATCCTATCCCATCATGCACCACAAGAACTCCTCAGATCTCGTAAACAAGATCTCTTCCTACTAGCTCTGGCTAAGTAATTTTTCTGCTACATAAAATTGTTAGCTTTTCTTCAAACTGTTTTATTCTAGCTAATTTTTGACTAAGTAAATTGTCTGTGTTTCACCTTTTCTGTTGTTGCTGTTGGAAGTTTTTTCCATAAATCCTTTCTTCCCCCATCCCGGCTATAAACTAACTTCTGAAAAACCCGTTTTAGTTGGAGGCTTTTTCCTTTTTTCTATTCTCCACCCTTAAAGGAGTACCGCACCCACAGACTCAAAAAACATGTTTAAAACATCATGGCATGATGTCTCCTACACTTTAACAGCACTCTGGGATTATTTACAGGATTTTAAATATTTTTATATGTAATTCCAGACTCTGACTACCTGGAGGCTGGCATATTGACATGGTTTGGATAAATCAGGTTGCCATCCAGTATCCCAGAAATCATTGTTTGGCTCAAATATGTTACATCATGCAGGCCTCCGTTTGCCTAAAGTTCCTGTCATTTCATAGATGTTGCATGCGTACAAAGTACTGAGTAAAATAGAACAGTGTAAGTAACATTCCCTGCTGCTAGATGACTACTTAAAACAGAAACCGTGCAAATGCCACAGAACACACTCAAAGTGCTGTTTACTGCTGCCTTTTTTCTAATTTAGTTTAAATGGCACTAATTTGTGAGACAATGAATTCCAGTCCATTTACTTCTCCCCCATAGCACTTAGCTTCCCTAGCTGTCAAAGTCCTGAGGGTAATTTGACCTGGTAATTCCATTGTTTGGCAGATCTCAGCAGGGTGCTTGACTCATGTAATTTAATCTTTGCTCTAGCATTTCCTTTGTTAGAGGGGGCATTTTTTTGCTGCACTATAGCCATGGCCTTACTTGACTGCAATGACATCCAGTAAGGTCTTGCACCAAGGAGCTAAAGAATAAAACATTTATACTATTAACCAGTTTAGATCTTTATTAATTTAAGTGTTAAGGTTATCACTTCATGCTTCCACCTTGTTAAAAATTGAGATTTACATGTGCAAAGTGTGTTGGTATACAGTGTTTGCCTTCATACGTTTTTACTCCACTGGTTGGTTTGCAAAAAAAACCTTTTGCAGTGTCCGTGAATTTGTCTTTGTACATACAAACCACATTGCTATATTTCCCCCTTCCTTTTTCTTGTGTCCCGAAGTCATTTATAACAAAGTAAATTTTTATTGATTTTTTTTTAAAATAAAGGACATCAAGGTTAACTTACCTTGAATCAGATAATGGATGCCACTGCAAAGAATCACTGTTGAAATATTTGTGCATGGACAAAATCCATTACTAAATCTATTTGCCAGCCTCCAGTTCAATTGGTGCTATGGCTTTAATATACTGGTGTGTTTGCTCATGCCTTCCAAATATCTCCACCATTACATACCAGTTTTGCAGTGTAGTAACCACCCGACATGCCCATACACCTTTAGTCATCAATATGCAGCTACTCCTGTTCATGTGAGTATGTGAATTCATTTTCAGACTTAAGGTGTGGAAGCTGCACTGAATAATTCTAGGTGCTTGTTCAGGTGCTTGCTTAGAGCTACTCTCATGTTAAGCCACTATGAATATGTTGCACTGCCACCTCTGATACCAGGGTAATGTTTTAATCTTTCTATTCCTGCACTGCACACTAGCAGTATCTGGTGCAAATACAACAGAGAAGTATGCAAGCGATACACCACATAAGCATCATTTGCCATGCAGAATGTACAAGTATGCATACCAAATTTCTGTGTTTCCAAACATCGGTGTTACTACACTACTACTGAATAAAATGAACAGCACTCAGGCTGGGGGAAGGACAAGGGAGCCATGACATCACAGAATGGGTGGGTCTTATTATTTTAGTTAGAATTAGATGACGGCTGTGGTGATGTCACTTTGGGGGAGGGAATTGATAAAAAAAAAGTACCTGCACTGCCTGGCCTTGATGTCAGTAATTGGGCGACTCCAGCAAGCTTTATTCAAACGTGAGAGAATCATTTTGTAAGTGAAACCATCACAGTATGAGAAGGTAGGCTTCTGTTACAGAAGTAAGGGGAATTATAAAAATTGTAAATGTTTTATTGTTGTTGCTTTACAGAGGGCAATGTAAATAGGGAGGAAAAGGGCCATGAAGTTGAGGAATACATTAGAGAAACCTGTTGTACTCTAAGTACAGGCTAGTTCATTTAAGTTGGAGAACTGCCTTAGCCTGTTTGACTTAGAGGGCTTTTCCCTTTTTTCTTTCCTCTTTAAATTCCTCGAGGCTAGCTCATTTAAGTTAGAGGGCTGCCTTTGCCCATTTAAGTTTGAGGGCATTTCCCTTGGTGTTTTTGGTGTGATCGTTTTTTTGTGCTTACTGTTTTAAAAAAAATAGTAGTAGAATATATATATAACTATGTTTTTCTCTGTAGTTTGTTAGCTGCTTTCCTTTTACTGATGATTAGTCATGTCTTCTAAGGAAGCAAAACCCCCTGGGTTTAAAAAATGTGTCAAGTGCAGCCAAAAAATGTCTTTAATTGACGGACATACCATTTGTTTGTACTGTCTTGGGCGGTACACCTTCAAAAGTCCTTTGCCATCTGCCACTCCTTTAGTCACAAGGTATTAGAAAGAAAGAACAAGCTCATTCTGAGAGGCTTGTTGAAGACCCTCTTTTCTGAAGCCATCAAAGAAACAAAGTCCAAGCTATAAACCAGTTTGCTCTTCTTCTCCTAACTTCAAAGTCAGGCCAATCCCCTTCTTCAAAATTGGACAAGTCGGGGAGAAGGTCCTCATCTTTGAGTAATCAGTCGGAGCTATCTAAAAAATTACCTGAAGTTTCTTCTTCGGACCTGAAGGCCATCAGGCACGAGAAGGCTTCTGCCTCAGCTCCTTCAATTTTGGTACCATTGGAATTTCATTTTTGGAGCCGGTCCCCTGAATTGGAACTGGTGTCTCCCACTCCAAGTTCTCCATTGCTGCAGTCTTCCAAATCTCCTGCTCCCTCCACTCGATCTTCCAGGAGCCTGTCCCATGATGATGTGGATCGTGTGGTGCAGAGGCTTTTGAGGACACCTGCACTCACCAAACTGTTGTTGGATCTAACACAGAGGGCTTCAGAACTGACAAAACCTATCCTTTCACCATTGATTCCTCCTCCAGTCTGATCTTGGACCTCGGAGCCAGAATGTCCAGAACTGATTGTAGTAGAACCATCGAAACTGAGGCCTATCACAGGATCTTCGGGTCCGACTATTGCTCCAACATCCTCTGTTCCATCAGAACTAGAGGAGTATAGGAGCCAACACTCTCCAGTCAGGTCCGGGAGGGGATTCGGATTGGACAGTTGTCAATTCTGACCTTGTCTCTCGAGACATTGGGTCTGGTGAGCTCAGCTCCTACCTCAACCTCGGAGCCAATCTCTTTGGTTCCAAGGATTCCCTCTGGATCTTTGGAGCCGAGGGTTTCCTTGGACCAGGGGCGAGGGGGCTTTCGAGGTAATTAGGAGAGTGCTGTCTCCACAGACAGGTCCACTCTCGGGTTGAGACATTATTCCCCAAAAGGCACTGCATTCACAGGGATGCGAAGACCTTAGTCCTCAAGATGCCTCATTGGGTGACCCCCTCTCTTCTGAAATCTCTCCAGAATACCCTTCGGAAGTTGTCCTTCTGAAGAGACTGTGTAAAAGGAAAGCATTTATACTCCTCAGAGGAGTCCATCACATCAGATACAGACCTTGATGATTCTGAGGAGTCCCCATGGTCACCCTCTGAGGATGTCTCCTTCGCAGACATCCTGGAAATACTAAAACAGAGAGGTGGCTGGAAGCCCATCAACCCTTCTGAGGAGTCTGTATAACTGAAGGCTTTTGGGTCTCACCCTTCCGCCACTTGGGTGTCTCCACCTTTCGACGAGTTGATAGAATTACCAGACTCGGTGGAACCTGTTCCTCGGAGGCCAAACACATTCAGCACATCACTTACAGACAAAAATTTTCTAACCAAAGGAGTCCCAGTAAATGCTACGATAGTGGCGGCAGCCACCAAAAAAAAACTTTCAGAGACCTCCTCTTCTGTCCATCCACTGAACAGAGTCTTGTGCGATGGATAGATATGGAAAGTGCATCTTCTCTTCAGTGAGTTTTGAGCTTAGATTGTTGAATTATCTAACTCACTTTTCTAGGCTTCAGAGAGATTTCCAGAAAGAGCTAGGAGATACCCTCCAAGGTTCAGTAGCTAAAAGAGTATCGGAGAAGGTTTCCTCTCAGCTCTCCACCTTGAACTCAGTTGTCAGCTCCTCCATGAGTCTCATTTCTTATCCAGCGGATGGAGCGAGCAGGGTCGAGGGTTCAGGAATTTCCCTAAGGAGACATTCCTGGATGCGCTTGTGTGACTTTGTGGAGTCCTTTACATCTTCTTTTGTGAATGCCCCTTTTGATGGCTCATCTTTGTTTGGGCCAAATGTCAAAGACACGCTAACCAGGTGTTTGGGCCAAATGTCAAAGACACACTAACCAGGTGTGAACAAGAAGGAAAGACTCTGTCTGCCATAGGAGTCCATTTTTCCTTGCCTACCAGACATTATCCAAAGAGTCAGAAAGGAGGAAAAGTGTGGTTCCAAAAATCCCACAGAACTTTCCAGGACACATGTGGCGATTCTTCCCCCAGGGGCAGAGGGGGAAGTGCTAATGGAAGATGCTGACCCACACGGCAGAGGGGGGTCTGCAAAACCAGGGCAACAGGGAATCTTTCCTTGGTAAGCCCTTTCAGCGCTCCTGAAAGGAGCCCTGCTTATCCATCTCTGCAGGTAGTCAGCTACTTGTCTTTGTACCTAGAAGCCTGGCTAACAATAGCAAAAGACAAATGGGTTCAAAGCATCATATCTAGAGGTTATTCCATACCCTTTTCCTTCCCTGTTCCAAACACAAAAAACATCCTGGACATTCCACCCAGTCAAAGGGAACAGGCAACTCTAGAAATACAAATGTTGCTAGACAAAAGAGTTATCCAAACAGTCCCTGCAGACCAAATAGGCTCCAGAACTTACTCAAGGTTCTTTTTAGTTCCAAAGAAAGCAGGGGACTGGAGACCCATCCTGGATCTCAGCAAATTAAACAAATCGGTAAGAAAGTCAAAGTTCCAGATGATAACACTGCAGTCAATCCTCCCTTTTCTGGGACAAGATGTGTACTACCACATAAAAATGGACAGGCGATCCAGCAGTCATTTGCACTTTCGGATGAGAGCCAGTCACTACCAGTTTCAAGCTCTGCTGTTTGGCCTCACTACAGCCTCCAGAGTGTTCACTAGTAGTGGGCCACTTGAGATGCCTAGGATTCCGAGTGTTTCCATAGTTAGACAACTGGCTCCTAACTGCCACCACCAAGCATCTACTATCCAAAGCGAGAGACACCACCTTGCATCTCTGCTCTCACCTATGAATCACAATAAATGACGAAAAATTATATAGTTTTTAAGGAACCGATCTAGATACAACAAAAATGGCAAAACTGCCCACCAAAAGGGTTGAAGTCCTACAACGTCAGGTCCAAATCCTTCTTTCCAAGAAAAAAGTACAAACGAGCAATCCTGATGGTCTTGGGAAACATGGCAGCAGCAGTAACTCTAATTCTGTTAGCATGTCCGCACATGATTCTACAGTGGCTACTGTTCACTCCATGGTCCGTGCAAGAACTACCCATGTCCCACCAAATTTTGATAATGGATTCTTGCAAGAAAGACCTTCATTGGTGGCTTTAGTCCACTCATGTCACATTAGGTCGACCCTTTGTTCTTCCCCAGCCATTGGCCACGGTAACCAGGAATGCTTCCCAAATAGGGCAGGGGGCATTATCTGGGAAGGACAGTCCAAGGTACTTGGCAGGACCACGTGGCCCATTTGGACATCAATGTCCTAGAGATGAGAGCAGTGCTTTTAGAGTTGCAGGCATTCCAGGATTCTTTTCTACTAGGAACTATTTCAAGACAGACAGACATGTCAGTTGTGTGGTACTTAAACAAACAAGGAGTAAACAGAACTGACTCCTTTTGTCAGGAGACCGAGAGTATGGCAGTGCGTGATCTCCTCCCAACACTTTCTGGTAGCAACGCACATCCCAGGGAAATCCAATGTGATGGTAGACAAACTCAGCAGAGCTATTTTAATGGCTCACTAGTGGTCCCAAAATCAAGAAGTGACGGAAAAGATGTTCTGCAAATGGGGCCAGCCTTGCTGCAACCTTTTTGCCACATCCATAAACACCAAATGCAGCAACTACTTTGCCCTGATCTCCCCTCCAGGGGAGTCACCAAAGGGATGCACTTGTCCATGATTGGCCCTTGGGTCTTCTTTACACCTTTCCTCCCTTTCCATTGTTATCCAAAGTCCTTCAGAAAGCCAGTCTTTTGGGAGGGAACTTGATAATCATCGCCCCATACTGACCTCCTCATATCTGGTTCCCTTTTCTGTGGCTTCATCTCCAGGAGGAGCCATGGATTCTGGACCCAGTCCCAGAACTCCGGACACTTGCATCAGAGAAGCTCCACCCCTCCCTTCAAACCCTCAAATTGACAGCTTGGCTGCTCCGATTCCAACCATAGCCAGGCTCCCTAACCTTTCTCCGTCAGTAAAACGTATCTTGATGTAGTCTCATAAGGCTTCAACGAGAAAGTTATATAGAACCAAATGGAAAAGATTTTCTTCATGGGCCTTGAATAACCACATTGATCCCTTCTCTGCTCCGATAGCTTCCATTGTTGAATTCCTAGCAAAGCTGTGTAATGAAAGGGCAGCTGCAGCTACTATTCGAGTTCAGTTAGCAGCCATGTCTAATTTCCATTTAGGTAAAACAGGTCCCAATGTTATGTCCTTCAGACTTTGCAAAGCCTTTCTCAAAGGTACTCTTCTATTAAGGCCACCTATTAAGGTCCCTGCACCACCCTGGGACTTGAATTGTGTCTTATCCCATTTGATTCTTCCCCCTTTTCATGCCTGCAACATCCTGCAATCTCAAGTATTTGACTTACCCTACCATACAGGTGTCCAGGGAACTCTGGGGCAAAAGTGGGTTGGGTTGCACAGCTAGACTTGTAAAGACCCCGATGGTCAATTAGCCTTGTATAACACCATAAACTTGGAAAACTATTTTTTTGATAGCTATTACTTCTGCTAGAAGAGTTTCAGAGCTACAAGCGTTGTCAATAAAGCCCCCCTCCTACATGCATTTCCAGAGAAAGAGTATACCTACAAACAAACCCATCCTTTCTACCCAAAGTATGCTCAAAATTTAACCTGAACCCATCCATAGAACTGACATTTTTTTCCCCAACTGTGACAAGGCAGAATGTATGCTACATCAACTGGATGTGCATAGACGATTACATTTCTACTTACATAGGACAAAATACTTTAGAAAGTCAGACCAATTATTTGTATCCTTTTCAGAATCAAAGGAAGAGTGCTCTCGTGTCTAAAGTCACACTTTCAAAATGGCTTTCAGATTGTATTACCTTTGCTTACCAATCTCAAAACAAAAAACTTTCCCATAAAGTAAAAGATCATTCTACAAGAGACATTGCAACCTCTTCTGGCTTTAGGGCAAGACTACCTATTGATACCATTTGTGCTGCAGCAACATGGGCAAGGCCTCATACCTTTATCACTCCTTACAAAGTTGATTTGGCCTCCAGGAACAGGGCCTCCTTTGGGTCCACTGTTCTGAAGAACAGTCCCCTTGAGCCATCCTAGAAAGATGGTGCTGGGGACGCTGTCCCAACCTGCTAAGAATGAAGGTGAGATGGGACAAAATCACATAAAGAAATTATGTACTCACCATAACGTTCCATGTGTGTTATCCATCTCACCTTCATTCTTACATCCCACCCTCCTTCCCCCAGCCCTTTGCTCCTGGAAGACCGAGCTGATGCAATTGGCTGTTAATGTTCTGTGACCTTCTTGATTGCTCTATTAGGTATTCAGTGACCTTTTTTTTAGCTATATCTGCAAACATGAACTGGGCGCTCTCATTGTGCATGATGGGATAGGGTTTTAGCCATGAGTTAGTGGAAGACTTCGAACTTTTGTATAAGGCCGAGTAGGAACCGAGGATCAATTCCAAACCTGCTAAGAATGAAGGCGAGATGGACAACACACATGGAACATTATGGTGATTACATAACGTCTTATCTGAAGTAGGAACTTCATTTGTCAGCAACCTTTGGGACACGGATCCGATCTCAGATCCGAGCCGGCAGCTTTTACCACAGCATAGATCTGAGCTCCTAGCTCCTCCCTTTACCCATAATCCCCTGCCAACCCTAACTGACCCCAGATCTAGTTTGCCGCGCTTCAAGCCTACAAGCTGGATTTCGAGCTCCTGGCAGTTCAGAGTATTTGAGAGAGAAAAACTTAAAATTTTTTGTACCTTCTCTTGTGTGATTGTGTAAGATTGTTTAGGTTCCCTCTTAGATATTTTTTTTTGTAAAATGTTTCCTCCCTACCCTCACTGGTTCGTAGTGTGTGTGTTTGTGGTGTGTGTAGGGGCCTAGTGAGTGTGTTTTCTGTTCAACATGTCAGAGGCCCCTAAAGCCATCTTTTCAAAATGCACCGAGTGTGGCCATAAGCTTTCACCGGCGGATGGCCACTCCCGTTGCGTTAGGTGCCTTGGAGTTGAACACCTCTCTTCGGGATGCACGATTTGTGCAGCGTTCAACCCCAGGGCACTTAAGGACCAGAGGTCGAAGCTGATTCTGGCGGGCCTTTTGCCCCCAGACTCAGCTCCGGCCTCCGGTTCTTCGGTGGCCGCTACCCAGCCCTCGGTGGTAGCCACCCCTGCCTCCCTCCCTCCGGTCGGGACTCAACCTCCCATTTTGGCTCCGGAGGAGAGGGAGGCCAGAAAAACCAAAAGGAAGGAGAAGCACCATAAGCAGCGGGCCGAGGACTCTTCCTCGGCCCCGCCCGCCAAGCGGGCTTCTCCAGCCAGGGTTTCTGGATCGCCTCCTCCTCGTCTCCGGTCCCCTTGTTTTTCACCGGGACCTGGGGAGGAGGCGACCCGGTCCCCATCGAGGCATCACTCTAGGTCTGCCTCGGTGGCCTCGTTGAGGTCCACCTTTAGTATGTCAGATGCAGACATGGACCAGATGATGAGGTTCATCCAGGCCCAGCTGCAGATGGGAGTGCTCTTGCCTCCCCCCCCCCCTCCGGGGGGGAGCTCGACCCCATGTTTTGCCCCAATTGCTCCTTCTCCGTCCCGCTTCCCGGGTTCGGAGCATTCGGAGCTGAGCCGCGTTGGATCTGAGGGTGTGTCGGAGCCGACAGTACTAGTTACTTCGGCTCCAACTGGTCTCTCTCGAAACCGTGGGCAGAGCTTCAGATCCGAGGGACTTTGTGTGACTTCGGCTCCGTCCAGGTAGGAGCACACGGGTCCTTCGGATCCGAGGGTCTCGGCCCCGGATCCGGTCCCCGCTTCAGGTCCGAGTGGGAGCCGACTCTCAGAGCCTATTGAGAGTAGCTCCCCTCGGCTTTCGCGGTGGTGGAGAGGGCACTGTTGAGTGAATCCGGACCCCCGGTCCTGGCTTCGGCTCCTCCCTGCACTCCCTCTCAGCTGGTCCAGGCCCCCATCACCCGGCCTTTGGGACAGCCTGCTTCAGCGTCTCTGGGTGTTCCTGTGGAATGTGATATTGCTGGTGAGTCTTCCTCGGACAGCCCCCCCGAAGAGGTCCCTCACAAAGCCAAGTGTAAGAGGAGGCACATGGACTCCCCTGAGTCCCTTACCGAAGATACGGACTTAGATGAAGGGGAAGGCTCCCCAAGGTCACCCCCCGAGGATGTCTCCTTTGGAGACATCATGGAGATGCTCAGGATTAGGGGGGGGTTGGTCTGCCCCCAAGGCTTCCTCCGATGAGTCCATATTCCTAGAAGCGTTCGAAGCAGGGCCATCTACCTCTTGGGTGTCCCCTCCCCCTGACTCCCTGGTGGACCTTATTTCCACCAGGGCTTGGAAGGAGCCGGACACTGCAGAGCCAGTCCCCAAGTGCCCGGATAGGATCCTGAGTCCCCCTGCTGAAAGAACCCACTGGAGCAGAGGTCCCCCCGTGGATGCCATGTTGGTGGTGGCGGCGGCCACCAAGAGAGAGCTGGCTCAGGAGAGCTCTGCGGTCCACCCGCCAAGTAAGGACTCGAGCGATGGACCGCCTTGGGAAGCAGGTCTTTAGTTCAGCAACCTTCTCCATGAGAGCGCTGAACTGTATGGCACATGTCATCCGGATGCAGCGGGATCTAATAAAAGAATACGCTGCATCCCCCCCAGAGTCCATGTTGGAAGGAGACAAGCAACTGTACTCCTCCCGAATGTCTACTCTACGTTCAGTTTCTAACACCTCTATGCGGCTCTTGCCACATGCCACTGAAGGAGCCGCTAGAGCCGGCGGAGCCAGCCTGGTAATCAGGCATCAGGCCTGGCTCCGACACTGTGACTTCTCGGAACCCTTCAAGGCGTCATTCACGAATGTCCCCTTTGATGGTTCTGCACTTTTTGCTAAAACCGTTCACGACACTTTAGTCCAGAGCGAGAAAGACGGGAAGACGTCTGCCGTTGGAGTCCGCTTCTGCTCCCCAGAGGTCCTTTTCTAAGAACCAAAAGGGTCAGAAGAAGATGTGGTTCCAAAAATCGCATCAGTCCCAGTCAGCTCCGGACAACCAGTCCTCTCATGGCAGAGGAGGACAGGGAGGACGCTGCCCAAGAGGCAGAGGGGGTCCCAGAAACTTTAGGTCCAGAGAACCATTCTCTGAGAGGCCCACGCAGAACCCCTGAGGGGTTGCCCGGCTGCTCCACTCTGGAGGCAGTCGGGGGGCGTCTTTCGAAGCACCTAGCAATGTGGGAGTCCATAACCACAGATCGCTGGGTGCTTCGCATCATATCCAGAGGTTACCATATTCCCTTTATTGTAACCCCCAAAACCAAAAGCCTCCCTGACGTACCACCCAATCAAAGGGAGGCAGCTGCTACAGAAATTCAGCAGCTTTTGCAAAAAAGAGCCATCCAACCCGTCCCCCCAGATCAGTTCAGATCCGGGTTTTACTCCAGGTTCTTTCTGGTGCCAAAAAAGACGGGGGACTTGAGATCCATTCTTGATCTCTCTCTCCTGAACCTGGCAGTACCCAAAGAAAAGTTCTGAATGGTCACCTTACAATCTATTCTCCCCCTATTACGGGAGAATGATTGGATGTGCTCGATAGACCTCAAGGATGCGTACTACCACATCCTAGTGGACAGACGCTCCAGGAGGTTCTTCCGCTTCCAGCTGGGAGCCAGTCACTTTCAGTTCAGGGCCCTTCCCTTCGGTCTCACCTCAGCCCCCAGGGTGTTCACCAACGTCTTGGCGGTCATAGCGGCCCACCTGAGGCTTCAGGGAATTCAGGTCTTTCTGTACCTGGACGACTGGCTCCTCATCACCCCAACAAGGCTTCTGCTCTGTTCAGGCAGGGATTATTTCCTCGACCTTGCTCCACATCTAGGGTTGACTATCAACATGACCAAATCCTCTCTAGTCCCTTCACAGGTAATAGATTTCATAGGGGCGAGATTGGATTCCAGGATAATGCTTGCCTTCCTGACTCCCGATCGGCTTCAGAACCTGAGGTTGCATGTCCAGGCCATTCTTATACTTCCTGCTCCACCTGCGGAATTGATCCTGAGGGCTCTAGGGTCCATGGCGGCAGCTATTCCTCTACTACCCCTAGCCCGCCTAAATATGAGGGTCCTGCAGTGGACCCTCCAAGTACAATGGTCCCTGTCTCGCAACCCCCTGTCCCATCCTATTCCCCCCTAAGCAGGGCTTGCAGAGGGTTGCTCATGTGGTGGCTCCGGTCCCCGAGTCTCCACACGGGACGACCATTTTCGATGCCTTCCCCCATCTCCACAGTGACCATGGACGCCTCTCGCCTGGGGTGGGGGGGTAATATTCAGGCAGAACGGTCCAAGGCACGTGGAACGACACAGAGACCTCTTTGCATATCAGTGTCCTAGAGATGAGGGCTGTGCTTTTGACGTTGCAGGCACTTCACAGCCTTCTCCCGATTGGGACGATTGCAGTACAAATGGACAACATGTCAGTTGTCTGGTACGTCAACAAACAGGGGGGAACCAGGTCTTATCCTCTTTGTCGCGAGGCCATGAGAGTGTGGGAATGGGCGATTTCCACCAACCGCTTTCTTATTGCAATGCACATTCCGGGATGGTCCAACATCCTAGCAGGCAGGCTCAGTCGTTCGATTCTGACTCCGTACGAATGGTCTCTCAATCCTCTAGTAGCGAAACAAATATTTGCCCAATGGGGGCAACCCTGTTGTGATCTTTTTGCCTCTCCTTCAAATACCAAATGCAACAGTTACTTCGCTCTAATCCCCCCTCAGGGAGAGTCCCCGAGAGACTCTCTAGTACATGCTTGGCCTCCTGGTCTCCTTTACGCTTATCCTCCTTTGCCCATGATGCTGAAACTCCTACAGAAAGCCAGTTGGCTAGGGAGCAAAATGATCCTCATTGCCCCATTCTGGCCTCGTCAAACATGGTTCCCGTACCTGTGGTCTCACCTAATTCGTCCACCATGGATTCTGGATCCACTCCCAGATCTCATTACCCACCCTCTGGGTCTCCTGGCCCTCAACCTGGTCAACCTCAAGCTGACTGCTTGGTTTCTCCAGTTCCACTCGTGATTAGGACTTCCGGAATCTCCTCACCAGTCAAAGCCATCCTAGTAGCAGCACATAAACCTTCCACCAGAAGAGTCAAGCAAGTGGAAACATTTCTCCATCTGGGCGGAGCAGCATCACTTGGATCCTTTCACGGCGCCTCTCACGTCTGTTTTGGATTTCTTAACTACCCTTTTTCATCAAGGGGCTAGCTGCTCTACAGTCAAGGTACAACTGGCAGCGATTTCGCATTATCATGTAGGGCATGAATCGGACCCACTAATTACTTCCAAGCTTTGTAAAGCTTTCCTCAAGGGTACCTTCCTTCTCAGACCTCCGGTCAGGGAGGTAGTGCCCCCATGGGATTTGTCTTTGGTTCTCCAAGGCTTGACTAGCCCCCCTTTCAAGCCGGCGGCCACGGTTGATCTTAAATATCTCTCTTGGAAGATGGCCTTCTTAGTGGCCATTACTTCAGCTAAAAGGGTCTCTGAACTTCAGGCTCTATATGTTAAACTGCCGTATTTATCCTCCCATCCAGATAGAGTTTACCTCAGGATCAATCCGTCCTTTCTGCCTAAGGTGTCTTTGGAAGCTAATATTAATCAATCTATTAATCTTCCCATGTTCTTTCCCCATTACCAGAACAAAGGAGAATATAAACTGCATTCCTTGGATTTGCACAGACAATTACGTTTTTATACTCATCGAACTGCTGGTCATAGGCAATCTGACCAGTTGTTTGTCTCCTTTGCCAAAACAAGTTTAGGCAAGTCAATTTCTAAAGTTACACTATCACGGTGGATAGCTAGTTGTATCCTCTTAGCGTATCAGAGTTCGGGAAGGCCTGCACCACAGGGAGTCCAAGCTCATTCTACTAGGGCCGTCGCTACTTCGGTGGCTTTTAAATCTAGGGTCCCCTTAGATGATATTTGTTCCGCAGCCACTTGGGCCTCATCTCATACCTTTATCAGCCATTACAAACTGGATGTTGTCTCCAGAGGTAGGGCGTCCTTTGGCTCTGCAGTGCTCCGGAATGTTCTTCCATAAAGGCCACCCAGGATTCAGGTAGCTGGGGACTCCGTCCCAAAGGTTGCTGACAAATGAAGTTCCTACTTCAGATTAAGAAGTATCTTCATTTGTCTGCAACCATCCCCCCTCCTTCCCTTGACCTATAGGATCTGTCTTGGATAAGCCCCTTCCGGGGCACAATAGCAATGCTTATATCGGGCAAACTTGATCTGAGGTCAGTTAGGGTTGGCAGGGGATTATGGGTAAAGGGAGGAGCTAGGAGCTCGGATCTATGCTGTGGTAAAAGTTGCCAGCTCGGATCCGAGATCGGATCCGTGTCCCAAAGGTTGCAGACAAATGAAGATACCTACTCAGATGGAACGTTATGGTGAGTACATAACTTCTTATTTTTGTAAAACAGAATTGGAAACAGTTGCACATCTTGTTGCTGGTTGTGATATACTAATGGCAAAAGGACTGTATACCGAAAGGTATAATGTGGCAAAACTGTTGCATTGGGGATTATGCAAACATTAACATTTTGAAGTAGCTGAAAAACATTGGAAACATGAGCCACAAAGCATTATAGAAAATGATGTTTATATCCTATGGGATTACCTGTTACCAACAATTCAAAAAAATAGATGCAAGAAAACCAGATATAGTAGTCCATGAAAAGAAGACAAAGTAGCATTGATCATTCAAACTGCTGCACCCATTGATTACAGTGCCTTACATCCAGAGAGAGAGAGCATCATAAAATACCAAGATTTGCAGGCAAAAACGAGGACAGTGTGGAAGAAGGGATACCCAGACAGTACTAGTAGTAGTAGGAGCGACGTGTCTTATTCAAGTATGACTGTAAATTCTTTTTTATGTGTTGCCGATACATGTAAAGTCATATGAATTGCAGGAGTCATCAATACAGGGCACATTGCAGAAGCTGCTAAGAGCACTTTTGGCTAACATCAAAGATTGAAACAATACTAATTTCATGAACTTTAATCATACTGTCGTAGGAATGGGGTCCATTCCTGTCATGCTATAAGAAACGCAAAAGACTTGGAGAAATTAGAGGAAGTCAGCATCTGCCTAGTTCTAACGCAGACTTCCTGGATGTCTTCTTTCACTGATCCCACTTTTGAGAGGAGTTCATTGGGGTCTTCACTCCGTTTCTGAGACTACCAAAGATAAGCTCGTCTTCCACATCATATTGTTTCCCACAGGCATACTTTGTTTTGAGATAGTTTAATAAAATCGTACATGGACTTTACTATTGCTTCATTGCTTTCAACAAAAAAGGATGAACTGTTGTATGTGAATGAAAGTTAAGGACATTTGGGCCATCCCATGATGGAATATATTTTTGTGGATCCTATATTTGAAGTAAGTACTCAGAAGTCCAATTCTCCAACTCTGGTGAAAGCTGATTTTCTTTTTTTATAGTCTGGTAATAACCTATTCCAGGGACCTGGAGTAATGGCATTGCAAAACATCATATGATTTGATATTGAGGACCCTCTGTGATGAATCCTTTGATGTTCTGTAGTCCTATCTCGCCTTCATTCTTACACTTGGAACTGGAGCCAAACTTCTGCTCTGACTCGTTCATAGTCTAGCTCAAAAACTGGTTGTCTCGTGGCCAGGAGGTATCCCATCATACATCACTAATATATCCCAGATCTCGTTTGCCGCTCGTTCAGCTCAGACGTGATTCTTCTTGGCCATGGCTAAGTGAGATTTTTCAGTATATTTGACTTGTTTTTGTTGGATAAAATAATCTTGTGTTGGTAGCTTAGTGTGTTTATTGCAGTCAGTGTTTGTTTCAGACTATTTGCTGCTTATTTTCTGTGTGTACTTCTTGTATGTTGTTTGGCCGTTCTTCCGTTGGCCTTTTTTGGATCCCTTCATCGCTATCTCCTGTACTGCTGGTTTTCCTTTCTTGTTTCCTACTTGGGCTAGGCCTGTTTAAGTTGGAGGACCTAGTCCTCGTTCTGTTGTTTGTCTCCCTGGGCTAGGCCCGTTTAAATTAGAGGACCTAGTCCTTGGTTCATCTCTTTCTCCTCTTAGGGCTAGGCCCGTTTAAGTTAGAGGACCTAGTCCTCGGTTTGCCTTTTTTGTCTGTTCCATCTGTTCAATACGTATTGTTTGTGTATTGTGGATAGTGGTTTTTGCAATATGTCAAAAGACTAATTTGGGCTTCAAAAAGTGTACTAAATGTGCCCAGAAGATGTCCTTCACTGATGGGCACAATTTGTGTGTTTACTGTTTGGGGGCTATCCACCTCCAAGAGTCTTGCCTGTTTTGTCATGCATTCAGTCCTCGTGTTCTTCAGGAGAGGAAGAACATATTGGTTTTGAAAGGACTATTAAAACATTAATTTGAGGAGGAATTGGCATCTTCATCATCCAGCTCTAAATCTCCTTCCTCTTCCAAGAATGACAGACCAAAAACTACAAAAAGGCGGTCTCCCACCCATTCTGTTTTGTTGGAGCCACCAGACAAAATTATTAAAGTGGCTACACCCTCGTCGGCTCCACTGATTTCGGTGCCGACAGAGGTTAGCTTAGTGGATCCATCAGTTTCGGCTCTGGGAACTTCGGAGCCGGTAACTGACCCTACATCTCTGAGCCAGTCATCTGAACTCTGACCGGTTTCCCCGACTCTTAGGTCGCCTATATTCCAGCTATCTAGATCCCCCACTCTATCTTCCAGGTCCTCTAGGAGCCTTTCTGATGAGGACATAGAGAGAGTGGTGCGTAGACTGCTTCAGACTTCGGCACTGGCAAATTTACTTTAGACTCCATCCCAGGTGGCTCTGGAGCCTAATGTGTCCTCACACCCAGTCGATGTTCCTCCTATGAGGTTCTCTGAGCCTTTGGAGCCAGAGTTGTCAGTGCCTGCAGTTGTGGATAGATCGGTTCCAGCTACCTCAATTGGTCCCTCGGTTCCAATATCCGCTCTGACTTTTTTGGTGCCGTCCATGGGGTCTAGGGTCCTCAGCTCTCTGGTCGAGCCTGAGGGGGACGCTTCAAATCGAATTTCGGTTCCGAGCCTACCTCTCGGTGCTTCGTCACGGGTGAGCTTGGACCCCACATCTGCCTCGGAGCCCATCTTCTTGGTACTGAGGACTGCCTTTGCATCTTCAGAGTGGAGGGCATCCTCAGAGCCAGTAGGATCAGCCTTCGAGGTGATGAGGAGTGTGCTGTCCAGGGCTTCAGCTTCATCCAGAGGTACCGACACTCTTCCCCCTAAAGCGCCAACTTCAGTCTCAGCTCCTTCTCTCCCCAACACAGCAGAGACCCACAGTCTCAAGATACCTCCATGAGTGGTCCTCAGTCTTTTGAGGTCTCCCCAGAATACCTGTCTGAGGAACCGCCTAGGAAGAAAACTTGTAAGAGGAAACATGTTGACTCCCCTGATGAGTATATTTCATCAGACACTGACCTCGAGGAGTTAGAAGGGTCCCCCAAGTCATCCTCTGATATCTCATTCGCAGATATCCTTGAGATCCTGAAACAGAGAGGCAGCTGGCCCACCACATCCCCTTCTAATGAGGAGTCAGTGTACCTGAAGGCTTTTGAGTCTCAACCCTCCACCTCTTGAGTGTCTCCTTTCGATGAGCTACTGGATTTAGTGAGTTGAAAGGTGTGGGAATCTCCGGATTTTGTGGAACCGGTTCCTAGATGACCAAATAAACTTTTGTCAGCACCCCAGGACAAGGACTTTCTTTCTAAGGGTGTTCCAGTAGATGCCATGGTGGTGGGGGCAGCCACCAAAAAGGAACTTACCGAAACTTCCTCCACTGACCATCCATTGAACAAGGAGTCTCAAGCGAGTGTTAGGTATGGGAAGCGTGTCTTTTCTTCAGTGGCTTTTACTCTTTGATTGCTGAACTACCTGTCTCATTTCACAAAGCTCCAGAGAGGTCTCCTAAAAGAACTGGAAGATACTCTACAGGATTAACATATCTGATGCGGTATCTCAGAAGGTCAATGCACAGATGTCTACCCTAAATTCTATTGTGAACTCTTCCATGAGGCTAATTTCGTATGCAGTGGATGGAGCGAGTAGGGCAGCGGATTCAGGAGTCTCTCTCAGAAGACACTCCTGGATGCGTTTGTGTAACTTTGCAGAGGCTTTTAAGTCTACATTTACCAATGCCCCCTTTGACGAATCTTCACTGCTCGGAACCAGGGTAACGGACACACTCTCCAGGTGCGAGCAGGAAGGAAAAACCATGTCTGCTGTGGGAGTCCGTTTTTTCATCCCTTCTAGACCCTATCCCAAAGGGCAGAAGGGTGGCAAAATGTGGTTCAAAAAATTGCAGAGGTTTCTTCTGGATGCACAAGGTGATTTCTTCTGCAGAGGCAGAGGAGGAGGAAATAATGGTAGACACCGCCCTAGAGGCAGAGGAGGCCCGCAGAACCATGGAGACCGTCATTCCTTTTATGGTCATTCCTATCAGCTTTCCTGAAAGGAGGCCCCGACTGCGCATCTCTGGAGCCAGTCGGGAGTCATATTTCTTTATACCCAGAAGTCTGGCACAACATCACTCAAGACAAGTGGGTATTAAAGATGATTACCAGAGGTTACCATATTCCCTTCTCTTCTCCACCCCTTCAGACCAGACGAATCCCAGATGTGCCACCCAATCACAGGAATTCAGCAACTCTAAAAATCCAAAAGTTTCTCGTGAAGGGAGTCATCCAACCCATCCCTGCAGACCAAGTAGAATTAGGGACTTACTCCAGATTCTTTTTGGTGCCAAAAAGAACAGAGGACGAGACCCATTTTGGATCTCAGCAAATTGAACGCATCTGTACAGAAGTCCAAGTTCCAAATGGTCACCTTACAGTCGATACTACCGTTGTTAGGGAAAGACATTTGAATGTGCTCCATAGACCTCCAAGATGCATACTACCATATCAAAATGGACAGGGCATTGAGGAGACACGTGCACTTCTGGCTAGGAGCCAGTCACTATCAGTTCCGCGCCCTGCCCAGTCACTATCAGTTCCACGCCCTGCCCTTTGATCTCACCACAGCCCCAGGGTGTTCACCAAATGCATGGCAGTGGTTATGGCTCACTTGAGATGTCAGGGATTCCAAGTGTTTCCATATCTGGACGACTGGCTCCTGACTGCCACCACCAGGCATCTACTGTTACAGGCCAACCTGCCTGCAGTTAGGTATTACAGTAAATTGGCAAAAGTCTGCATTGTCACCCTCTCAGCATGTTAATTTTATTGGCGCCAAAATAAACACTGTTTCAATGAGGGCTTACCTTCCCGTAGAAAGAATTCATAAGGGAACAAGTCGTGAGCTTACTTCCTCTAAGAAAAGTGAAAGCAAAGGTGGTGCTCAAGCTTTTAGGGACCATGGCTTCGACAATAACACTAGTTCCATTAGCCAGACTGCACGAGGGTCCTACAGTGGTTGCATTACCTACCTCTGTCTCACCCTATCCTGCTAACAGATGTGTGCAAACAGGATCTTCGTTGGTGGACCCAGACCAGCAATCTAAACAGAGGCGACCATTTGTCCCCCCCCCCCAGTTGCCACTGCGACCACGGATGCCTCCCATGTAGGGTGGGGGGCATTATCTAGGGAGAACAGTGCAAGGCATATGGCAAAATCATGAGGCTCATTTGCATATCAACATCTTGGAGATGAGAACAGTGCTTCTAGCATTGCAAGCACTTCACACCTTTCTCCCTCAAGGGACTATTGCAATCCACTCGGACAACGTGTCGGTGGTATGGTACCTAAACAAACAAGGAGGTACCAAATCTTACCCCCTCTGCAGAGAAGCCCTTCGAGTATGGGAGTGGTCAGTGTCTTCCCAGCGCTTTTTGATAGTAACGCAAACCCCGGGGAAATCCAGCGTCATAGCCGACAGGCTCAGCAGGGCTATTCTGATGCCTCACAAGTGGTCTCTGAACACATACATTGTGGAACAAATTTTTTCGCAAATGGGGTCAGTCTTGCTGCGATCTCTTTGCCACCCCTCTCAGTGCCAAATGCAGCAGCTACTTTACCCTGATTCCCCCAGAAGGGGAAACACCAAGAGATGCACTCGTTCACGATTGGCCCTCAGGACTTCCCTATGCTTTCACTCCTTTCCCCTCATATCAAAGGTAATTCAGAAAGCAATATCCTTGGGAAGCAACATGATCCTAATTGCTCCTTACTGGCCTCAACAGATTTGGTTCCCCTTCCTCAGACCTCATCTAAAGGACGAACTGTTAATTCTGGATCCAGTGCCAGATTTGTTGACACATGTCAGGGGCGTTCCATCCCTCTCTCCACACCCTCAACTTCACAGTTTGACTACTCCAATTCCATCCCTAGTCGGGCTCCATGACTTTTCTCCTGAGGTTGTACACATCCTGTCATCTTCTCACAAACCTTCTACCAGGAAAATTTATATCAGTAAATGAAAAAGATTCTCTTTTTGAGCCTGTGAGAGAAACCTTGATCCTTACACAGCTCCCATTTCTGCCATTTTAGACTTCTTTTCGCAGTTATTCAACCAAGGTTCATCCAGCGGCAACTGTTAAAGTCCAGTTGGCAGCCATTTCCACTTTTCATGTTGCTAATGAACCTAAACTTTATGGCTCGTAGGCTTTGTAGAGTCTTAGGATCACTTTGCCAAGACCCCCACTCATGGATCCTGTGGCTCCCTGGGATTTGAACTTTGTTCTCCATAAACTTGCATCAAGTCCTTTTGAACCTTCAGCAACATGTGACCTCAAGTTTTTAACTTGGAAAACTGTACATTTAGTGGCCATCACTTCTGCAAGCAGGGTTTCTGAACTGCAAGCTCTTTCCATTAAGCCCCCTTATTTGGTGTTTCATAAAGATAGGGTCTCCTTGTGGAAAAACCCTTCCTTTATTCCTAATGTTTCTTCTCAAGCCAGTATTAATCAGTCTATTTAATTGCCTGTGTTCTTCCCTAATTTTTTTAACAAGGCAGAGTACAAATTCCACCAACTGGATGTGCATAGACAATTGCGTTTTTATTTGGACAGAACTAAAGATTTCAGAAGGTCAGATCAGTTGTTTATTTCCTTTTCGGACTCTAGGAGGGCCCTTCCAGTTTCTAAAGTCACACTATCTCACTGGATTTCCAGTTGCATTTCATTTGTCTATTCTTCCAGTGGTAAAGATTTTCCCTTCAAGGTGAAAGCTCATTCTACCAGGTCTCTGTCTACCTCAGTAGCTTTTCAGGCTAAAATTCCAATAGACAACATTTATGCTGCAGCAACATGGGCTTCACCTCACACATTCATTACTCACTACAAATTGGATATGGCTTCTAGGAACAGATCTTCCTTTGGTTCCACAGTACTCGGGAGCATTTTCCAATGAGCCACCCAAGATGAAGGTGCAAGGGAAGCTGGCCCAAGTGTAAGAATGAAGGCGAGATAGGACTACAGAACATAAAGAAGTTATGTACTTACCATAATGTTCGATGTTTGTAGTCCATCTCGCTCTTCATTCTTACAACCCCCCCCGTCCTGCCCCCTCCTTGAGGAACTGGGGGTAGAGTGCCTACTGCTTTTTGTTAGTCCTTTTGATTTGGTTTGTTCTTTGTCTCTGTGTTTCACCTTGCAGCAAACAAGATCTGGGATATGTTAGTGATGCATGATGGTATATCTCCTAGCCACAAGCCAACCAGATGTTTTTGAACTAGAGTATGGCCAAGTCAGATCCAAGGTTCGGCTCCGGTCCCAAGTGCAAGAATGAAGGGCAAGATGGACTACAGACATCGAACGTTATGGTAAGTACATAACTTGTTTTTTTCATCCTTTCCACAGGTGTGCATCAAACTTTCTTTGATGATCACATGATCAGAGGTGGGTTAGGTGAATGGTACTTTGAACACTGAAACTTCATGCAAAACAAAACTTGTGATCTTCCAACCCGCAAGATCTTCCCCCAGCACCTTCTACATTAGAGCTAGGAATAATACTAAAACTAATGCTGATTTACAAACCAAACTACTAGGTGTAATAATAGATAACCTAAGATTTGACCTACATATAACACAAACAATTAAGAAAGTTCACAAAAAATGGGTACTCTTTACAGAAATAAAAAGTAGTATCGATCTAACACCTCTACAGCTGCCATTGCAGAACCCAGCTTCTATCAACATTTTTTTATGCTTCCCCAATTCTCACCAACCTTAAAAAGATGGATTTAATTAAACTTGAAACATGCTGTAATAAAGTAGCTAAATTTGCAACTGACTGCCCACATCATACTCGCCACTGTCACTCCTTAAAAAAACTCTCTTGGTTAGAACTCCCACAGCTTCTATCCTATAACCAATTAACCTTAGCACACAAACTAGTATATCAGCCTGAAAAAAAAACCTGCCCTTCTAAATATTCGCCAGCCCCATACCACAAATCAAAATCTTCGCTCAACAAATCTCTACTATACGTGTCCAAATCCACTAATACAGCAGGGGACTCGCTATTTTCTCATTATGTAGCAACAAGGTGGAATTAACTACCTCACAGCATCAGAACCAACACAAATACCAACCAATTCAAAAAGATTCTTAATTATCGTAATGACACCTGGCTTTGTTCCTGTACTACTCCAGGCTAACTAGTTTTAATAGGTTATGGTCATACTTTTTCTTCTTCCCTGACCACCTCATAATCTATGCTCTCTCTCATGTCTAGATAATCTCTAAGTTCTTTTTCTGTCCAATACCCCCTACAAACCCTTCCTCAGCTTACTTTGAGAAACTACAATGTCTATACTACAATAAAGAATCATATCAGATGATTGTAAAATATAAATGTCAGCTATAACAGTATATAATGTAATTTCTGGTGTACTGTAAGTTTTGTATAATTTATTTTTATAAGTTTTGTATAATCTGTCTGTGGAACCTTTCTCCCCGGGCCTCTGCTGAAAATGGATCTTATTCCATTCAGACATTCCAGGTAAACAAATGCAAAATAAAATACTGCATAAGCATGCCTGCCAGATTATTTATTTATTATTTATTGACATTTGTTGACTGGGAAAGTCCACTGGGAATAGAGGCCCGGGGAGAAAAGCTCCAAGTTACATGAAAATCATTACATGAATTTGTAAGGAAATAAAATTATAATTATAAAGCAAGTAAAATAATACAGAAAACTACCTAAATAGCAAATATGTTGTAAAAAGGCACACTACAGTAGCAATGGAACATTAGAATGTAGGAAAATTACACAGAAATATTTAACAATACAACTCAATTTGTTTGGGGGGGGGAGTAGGAAAAGGGAAGAAATTAGAGAGTTAAACTTAAAGGTAAGACAGATATAGTTAGAATCTTATAGCTAGGTAGTGGGAATAAGTAGATTATAGGTGGCATATATTTAATGGCAGCATTAAAAGTAGAAAGTGACAGAGGAGAAGATGTGTGCAGGCTCTAGGTCTGACTCTAAACCGGTTACAAGTGGCATCCCCCAGGGCTCAGTCCTGGGACCCCTCCTGTTCGGTATATACTTCTCAGAAGTACAGGCAAGCACAGGAGGACTATGGCTGACCAAGTTCGCAGACGACTGCAAACTGGGGGCCATAATTGATTCTCCGGCTGATAAAGACATCCTTCAGAAGGGTCTCACTGAGACGAATACCTGGTGTCAAAATCATGGCCTCAAGCTAAATGCCAAAAAGTGCATAGTCATCCCCTTTGGAAAAAAAACAAAGTACCTGCAAACTACCATATATGTGGTAGTCCCCTGAATACAAGAAACTTGAAATAAGGGATCTCGGGACCCAAGTAGATAGTAATCTCTCCTTTGATAATCATATTGCCAAGATGGTTAGGAAAATCCTTCTATGTGGCCCACCTAATCACAAAAGGGTTTGCATCTAGAACAAGATATGTTATTGTGCCCCTCTTCTCATCACACCCATCATAGAGTACAACGCTCCATTTGGGATGTACCTTACAAGACACCTGCGACAGCTGGAAAGACCACAGAAGTACCTCACCAAGAGGATTACTGGCCTCAAACGGATGCCCTATGCAGCCTGACTGAAGAAACTCCAGCTGTACTCAGTTGCATACCGCCTACTCAGAGGTGATCTCTGCCTGACATGCAAGGCCATGCCCAACCCAGAATTGATGGGCATGCTCCACCTAAAAAAAAACAAATCCCCGAGATCCACATGCTCTAGGGATGTAAACCTCACCATAACGATAAATAGGACTTGCTGGAGGGATATATTCCTGTCCCAGAGACTCCCCATGCTTTGGATTAGGCAGAGCCCCTCACTAACACTCTTCAAGAGAAACCTTGACGAGTGGATGGGAAACAGAAAATTTACCCCGGGGATCACTGCAGTGGCTCTGCTGGACAGGGGCATAGAGAACTAATGGCTCTACTGGACAGAAGCACATGGAACTAAACTAAGGGGGTGGTGAAAGCCAACACATTCTGGCTAGGCTTACATATGCCCTCGGGCAGATAGCCTAGTACTTACCTATGAACACTTACCTATGAACATATAAGATGGTTGTACTGATGTGTGGACTATGATACTAAAGATTAGGAATAACTTGTATGTTGTAGCAGCATAACATATACATAAGTATATTTTGTTATGTGAAACATGTTTTGCTAGATTAAGGAGGCTGTGGATAAGTGTTGCATGTGCAGCTGGGGTTATCAGTGAGATGTTGTTTTAGTTTTCTTTTAAAATAGATTATCTAATTCTGTGACTGATGATGGGAGGGGTGTACCACAGCTTAGTTATGGAATGGGAATAGAAGCAGCTACCTGCTCCTTTACAATGTTATGATACTTTACGTAGATGTTTGTTGTAGATTTTTGGATGGGATGTAAAGTTCAATGATATTTTTCAGGGAAGGGTAACACTCTGTTTATAAATGAGTTTATGGCAAAAGTAAATTGTGTGTAATGTAGATAATGTCCAAATTCTAGCCAGTTTAGTTCTTTAGTGGCCTGGCAATGGTGGGTGTGATTTGGTTGGGCTGATGCAAATTTTACAGTCTTATAATAGCACTGTAGTTTGTGTTGCAAAGAGTTGTGGAGATTGGTAAAGATAGGAGACCCATATAGTAAGGTTGGAAGGAGAAGACTTTTTGAAAGTTTTATTTGGATGGATTTGTCTTAAGTATTGTTTGTTTCTGTAACATTTGCCTAATTTGAAGTCTTTTGTATTGCGTTATTAATATGCAAGTCAAAGCTAAGTTTGCTGTCAATAATAATTCCTAGCAGTTTGGCCTGATTTACTAACTCTATTGGGGTTTTGTTTAAGGAGAATATAGTAAAGTCTGCGGGAACAGGTTTAGATGCAAAGATGAGTAGTTTAGATTTGTTAGGGTTAAGTAATAACTGTGATTGGTTTAGCCAGAGTTCTATGGATGTAAAGGCCTTTTGTGTTAACTTTTGGAGGTCAGAGACATTATAGGAGGTGCAGATTATGGGTGAATCGTCTGGAAAGTCACTGTAAGAGTAAGTCATGATGTTTGGGTTGCACCCCACTGCATCTGTTTAATATCTCGGCTGTTGTCTTTCATTTTGTTTACTTTCTTTGCTTTCTCCCTTCTTACTGTCTGGTAAAAAAAATGTATGGTTTCTTTTATAAAAAAATATCACTGTGACTTGCATTCTCTGAATAAACAGTTTCCCATTTCTTGTTCTGGTCCACCAATAGTTATTTGACTGAGTTAATGTAAGAGTATGTTTTAGAGTAGCAGTGTTGATTTTTCCACCCAAGTCTCTGTAGGAAGTTTTTGTTCTTAATGACGGCTTATGTATTCGCATAGCACACTGTGTGTGGCCACACTGCTGCCCCTGAAATGAACAGAAAACTGTATACTGTCTGCCTAGGAGTGGACTACTTGACAACAGACTGCTCTGTTTGCAAAATTTTTGTAGTAAGATCGCCCTAGAGAGAAATTAATTCTGAATGGTCTTTTACAACTATGCACTAGAGAGAGAGAGGAAAAAAAAAACAGATAATAAAAAGGGCAAAAAAAAAGAAAAGAGCAAACATGAGAAAAGTAGAGCTAGAATTTCGGGTTTGCCCTCTCCTACTACAGTCTAAAGTTGAAACTCAGATGACTTAAAATTTCTACCTTGATCACTCCATCCATGCCAGGAAATTATTCACCTACAAGGATGAATCATTTGGACTGATCTCTGGTGTTAGCCTCTACTCCAACAAGGAGACTGTGGAGATTCTCAGGGCAGAAGTTGTCCAGCTGTTTGCAATCCAGATATCATCCTGCCTTAACTGTCATGTCTTCAAGGTGGTGCCATAGCCCCTCATCTCACATTAACTAGAATAAAATAAGGGCCTTGATTAAGGATCATTTGTGGTTTGGTATCCACTACTCCCCAATCTTTAGGGTGGAAAGAGAGGGTCCCATTCCCTCCATATCTACTAATCCTACCCCATTCCTATTTTTGGGAATGGGAGTATTGGAGCCACTTTTGGATACCTTGGTGAGTACTTCTGCCCTAACTGCGGAAACTTTACTATTGTCAACAACACATTCACTCCATTACCCTTGGTAACATACCCCTTGGTGCTGAGAGTCACTAGGACCATGGCTATCAACGCTGGTGCATACGTATCGAGAATGACACTGAAAACGATGGTTCTATTCATGGTGTTTGCAGAGATTGTGTTCAAGGCTTAAGAGTTGAAGTCTATCTGAGTGCTGTGCCCTGACTTGGCATTAGCAGATGTTTATGCCATTTATTCATCTTCAGTCTGGGAGCTGACAAAGAATGGCAGACCTGACTTTGTTAGTGTTGACTGCCTCTTCAAAAGTCATTGAGGCGAAACCATAAGAAACGAGGATACCTTCTATTTCCACACCACCAAATCGGGGAACTTAAACCAGTCATAATTACCCTGGAATGACTTGTTACTTAAATGCTTAATCAGAACCCACAAGTCTGGGGAAGAATCTTGTCTCAAGCACACAGATGACTCCTTCTCAAATATTCCAAGAAGAGAATGTGTAAGATGAAACACACACATTCTCAACCAGTGTTCCCTACCCCAGAAATGGACCATGACTAAGACAAGGCTTCCACTTATTTCCCTTCTGAAGAACCCATGTTTGGGGAAGTTCTAGAAATCATGCTTCAGATCAGATCTTGTCCCATTAACCTCACCTTCTCAGAAAGGGTGATCCTGTTAGCTTTTTATTATGCCGTGCTGCAGCGTGAATGATTCCTTACTCATGACATGTTCAGCCTTATGGTGAAGCGAGCATGGTTTAAAGCAGATATAGTCAGTCCAGTTTCCTGGAAGGCCCTGCAGGATTCTCTGGTTTACCCAAAGATAAGCAACAGTGGAATGAAATACCTGTTGTAGACTATTGTTGTGTCATCTGCCACAAGAAGAGAGGATCCGGATAAAGTGCAAGTGATCCAGCTCCTTAATAAGGATGTCAGAACCATGAATCTTGAAAGGAAGTAAGTATATGTGTTGAACACGTTTTCCATTTGGACTCTAAATTGCTTGACTTCCGTGATGATTCACTGGGCTCTAGTAGGCAAAATCTTAGATTCCTTGAAAAGGTTGTTTCTTAGTGGAACTCCTAAACAGCTTGAGTCACAAGTGATAACTATGAGTGTTATTACAATGCTCTCTAAGCTTCTACTTAATGCCATGGATAGAGCAATGAGGGCAGTGAAGTCAGACATGACCATGAGGAGCAAGCTTTGCTAAAGTTTACAGGATTTACAGAAAACTTCAAGGCAGCCTTCGTCCATGACCCATGTGATTGCTCCTCATTATTTGTACACACTGTGTAAAGGGGAGATTGGGAAAAAAATATCAAGAAGGCAAGATGCTTTTAGCTCCTGTTATGAAATTTACTGCTCAACAGTGATTCTTTACTGGAAATCAAAAAGGGTCAAGGAGTACCCTGTTAAAAAAATCCCAACAACTCTACATGAAAAGAGACATGGAAGAGTTCTTAGATCATGTGACCCAGGCAGGTATGACCCTAGCCCTGAGTAGCATCCTGCCTTTGCACAGAATGATACCACAGTATAAGGACAAAATAATTGACTTCAACAATTGGCTAAGCTTCTGGTGTCATTCAAAGGGGATCCAGTATTTGTCTGCCTGGGAAGACATGGTCAACAAACCACAATGCTTTTCCAGAGATGGTCTGCACCTGTCACCCCTGGGATTCAGGTTACTGGCTAAAGCTCTTGCCACCCCTATAGTGCCTTTTTAGGCAAGGTTCAAAGGATAAAACCACCACCATAACAGATACAAGCATTCAAAATCTGAAGGTAATGCTACTCAATGCTAGAAGTCTAAACCTCAAAATGCACTCTCTCGAGGCACTCCTAAAAATGGAGAACATTGATATCTGTGCAGTAACTGAGACCTGGTTCAAGGCTCCAGAGAGCACCCCTGCAATACCAGGCTACAATTCTTGCCACAAATTTCGGCCACAAAACCAAGACTGAAACACTAAAGGTGGGGGAGTGTCCATATTCACCAAGGATATTCACACCTCCAGGCTTGTTGTGCAACACAATGCATCTGAAATTCTCCAGGTGCAACTAACACTAAGTAAGACTGCAGTCCAAATTGTAGGTTGCTACAGATCCCCCACCATGCCCCAAGACTCTCACTACACCTTTCTAAACATACTGGAAAATATTAAGATACAACCAAACGCCCTAATACTGGGTGATTCAACTACCCTGCCATTAATTGGGAAAACTACTCGGGTGCCAACTCCTTTTCCCAACGGTTCTTGGAATTCATAAATGCCAACGCCATGGATCAACTAATCCATTGTCCCATCAGGGGCTCCAATATCTTAGACCTGGTCATTACCAACATGAGAGATAGATGCTCCACACCAGTGGTCACCCCCTCATTGGTCAGGTCCGACCATAAGCAAATCACCTTTGACATCCACATCCCACCCCCACCCCCCAGTAAGGAAACCTCCTTAAAAAACTTCTCCAAAGCCAACTTCATGCTACTGAAGTCAGAAGTGACCAACTTCACAACACCCACGCAGACAGGATCTGGAAGTTCGACTGCAGAATCCTACACTAAGGCACTGTACGAGCACATCCACTCATGCATGAATCGTGCCATCCCAAATAGAACCAAGATGCTCTTCTCCAAAAAAAGGAAGCCAATCTCGTGGTCCCCTGATATAAACAAACTATACAACAGAAAAAAAAAAAACTGTTGCAGAAAAGAGGAAAATTCCAGGATGCAAAAAACTCCCTCACCAGCCTCAGTAAGAAGCTGAGATCCCTCATAAAACCCTCAAAGGCTATTTACGAAAATAAAATGCCAAAGATTCCAAAGACAACCACAAGGCATTCTATAGTTATGTCAAGAATCTGAATGGCAATGCTCAGATCTACAACAGAATGGCGTTAAATATACTGATCCCAAGGATATTGCCAATATCCTGGCAGATCGATTTAGCACCAACTTCACCCCCTGTCACCCTTAAAGGGCCCATCTCAATACCAAAAGATTGCCAAATTCCGATAATCACGGCCACACAGGTAGAAACCGCACTCTCCAAAGCTAAGAATACAGCATCCATGGGACCAGATGACATCCCAGGCTGTGTACTACATGAACTAAAAAATGAACTGGAACCTCACCTGTGTCATGTTTAATCATAGCCTCACCTCAGGCTTCGTGCCCACTGAGTGGCACACAGCTACAGTTATCCCGCTCCACAAGGGAGGATCCGCTTTGGATCCTGTGAACTACCGTCCCATCAGTCTGACAAGCCTGATCTACAAGGGCATGGAACGCCTTATCATGGAACTTATAAACAAAGACATTGGCAACCTTCAAACACTGGACTCCACCCAGTTTGGGTTTGTGAAGGGCCGATCTTGTCTCCTGAATCTGATTTACTTCTTCGAATCAGTCTCCAGAGCTGTGGACGAGGGTAAGGTGGTCCATACAGCCTATCTGGACCTCGCCAAGGCCTTCAACACCATCCCCCACTCTGGAATCATAGATAAACTTACTAAGCTGGGCATAAATCCCTACATCACTCGATGGGTTGCCAACTGGCTTACTGACAGAACCCAGACTGTAAAATTAGCTGACTCCAAATCCAGCTCCAGACAAGTGACAAGTGGAGTACCTCAGGGTTCACTCCTGGGACCACTCTTGTTTGCCATCTACTTCTCTGAAGTACAGGCCAACACTAAGGGACTCTGGCTAACAAAGTTTGCAGATGACTGCAAACTGGGAGCCATTATTGAATCCCCAAATGATGTGGATATTCTACAAAAGGGCCTTACAGAAACAGATGCCTGGTGGCAAAGTCATGGGCTCAAGCTTAATGCCAAGGAATGTATAGTTATCCCCTTTGGAAAAAAAAAAAACATGAATTACCACATAGGTGGCAGGATACTAAACATCAAAAGTGTGATGAGAGACTTAGGGACACAGGTGGACAGTGGTCTCACTTTTGATAACCACATCACCACAACAGTCAGGAAATCCTTCTATGTGGCACACCTCATCACTAAGGGCTTTTCATCCAATAAAAAGGAGGTCATTGTCCCACTGTATTCATCCCTCATTAGACCCATTATAGAGTATAATGCCCCGTTTAGTATGTACCTCACAAGACATCTGCAACAGCTGGAAAGGCCACAGAAATACCTCACTAAAAGAATCACAGGCCTAAATCAGATGCCATATGTTGACCATCTAAAAAAACTCCAGCTATACTCTGTGGCATATCGTCTACTCAGAGGTGATCTCTGCTTAACATACAAGGCCATGTCAAACCCTGAGCTGTTGGATTTGCTCCACTTAAATAAATCCCAATCCCTCAGAGCCACACACTCCAGGGATCTAAACCTTGTCATCACAATGAACAAGACATGCTGGAGGGATAGGTTCCTGACCCAGAGACTCCCCATACTCTAGACTGCCCATACATGTCAAGCAGAGCGCCTCATTGGCCCTCTTCAAAGGGAACCTTGATGATTGGATGGGAGATAGGAAATTCACCCCGGGGATCATGTCAGTCACCCTGCTAGACAGAGGCCCATAGAAGCAAATATTGTGGGAAGAAATATCCATGGAATTGTTATGGCTAGGCTTGCATAGGCTCTAGAGCCGATAGCCTGGTACCAACCTATAAACCTATGTTGAATGATTTGAGAGACTCTCCCATAGGTACAGAAGTTTCCAGTGAGCTTTGCCCTGGAGGAAGAAGTCCACTAAATCAGGGCTATTACTGTGCATTGCAGGCCTTTCAAGGCCTCTTTCCAGAGTGCAGTAACCATCCACTCTGACAGTTTAGCAGTGTGGTAGCACATCATCAAACAAGGCAAAACTAAGTCATAACCTCTCTGTCAGGATGTTGTAAAGGGTACAGGAGTGGGCAGTCCCCTAACAGTCCTTTCAGATCAAAATGCAAGTCCCAGGACAAGCCAACTGAGTAGCTGCCTGGCTCAGCAGATGCCTCCTGTTATCCCTCAAGTGGTTCTCTAAATATAATTACAGCAAAGATTTGCTTCCATTGTTTCAGGAAGCCTTGCTGTAATTTGTTTGCTTCTCCTAAACACAAAATGCAACAAATTATTTTCCCCTATCCCCCCAGCAAGAGCAGACACCCAAGGACACTGCTGTCCAACAGTGCTCCCAGGTGGTCTCTGTGCATTTCTGCCATTATCTCTCAGGAAAACTATAAAGAAAATGAAACTGATTAAGCCATAATCGTCCTATTCCTACTTGAGCCCAATAAGATAAGTTCCCCTTCTGTGCCTCACCCCATAAAGAGACTATTTCTGAACCCCCAACTAGGACTATTAATCCATCTGTCCAGCAAGTCTTATCCAGACATTTAGTCTGTGAAGTTAACATGGCTTTTCCAATTCCAGTAATACCTAGGGCTACAGCATACCATTCCAGAGTAGTCCAAACCCTAGCAACTTCTCAAAAGGCTACTAGAAATTTTTACAAATGCAAATAGCAAAAATTGTCTATTTGGGCTGCACTACAAAATATATACATAATATGGTTTACCTTGAAAATGTTGAAAGGCATTCATTCAAAACTTGGATAGTCGAATGGGCGGTCCAGGTTCCCAGAACATCGAAGTATTGGTCGAGTCTACTTTAGTGAATGCCAGTGTGCATTCGTACATCTCAGGTCGATGTTTTGATCGGAGATCACACTACAGCGTGGATTGGGAAATGTACCCTTCTCTCCTCACTGTAGTGTGATCTCTGAGTTTGTATATATAATATGCAGGGGGTATGGGGGTCACAGGTGAGCTTGCCTGCCTGCAAAAATTAGTTGAACATCAAAGTATGTTCATGTCAACCTGGTAATGTCAAAAATGTCGAAGGGCAATGTGTCAACATTGTCAGTGTCGACAGTTGGTGTAGAAGATATGTTTAATTTCGACATGTAGTTTTGGTGGTGTGACCATTCAAAGGAAAACCATATAGTAAAGATATGTATATCAAGTTCACAGACGACTGCAAGGTGGGAGCCATTATTAACTCCCCAAGTGATGTAGACATCCTACAGAAAGGCCTCACTGAGAGCAATGACTGGTGTCGAAACCATGGCCTTAAGCTTAACTCATTCACTCCGGAGCAGCTCAGATAAAGCTGCCTGCTTAATTCCACCATAGGAACAACAGTGCAGCCTGAGCTCATTTTTAGAAAATCCATTTGTAATACTATACAGAAAACAAATGTTCATAACTCTTTAACTATAAGAGCTATACTAAAAATGTAAACACGAAAGTTGTTCAGCAGACACTGACCTTTCCAACAGTGTAAATGTTGATAGTGCATATCAAAGTCATTATTAAATATTTGGCAAGGAATGCTGATATTGTGCATATTTTTTACCTTTTTGGAAAAGCAAAGCACAATATCTTGGTCTATGTACAATGCAGACCCATACAATTTGAATTTAATTTGTTGAAATGAATGTCAGCTTTAAAATGATACCCTAACCATTACTGTGTGACGCTCCTTTCATGAGATATTCACAGAAATATTATTAATATATTATTTCTCATAATTGATAAAGCATAATATCTCATCACCTGTAACAGACAGAGCCTACATATCAGTGTAGACATTGTGCATCTGAATGTCAGCTTCAAAATGATGCACCAGTTGTGTGATTACCACGCTTCCTCGCAAAGATATGGACATAATAATGAGAAGTATTGTAAATGTATAATTTTCATATTCGTACAAGACTAAACAAACTGTGATATCTGTACGTGTGTACAGTGCACAGACACAGTTCTTTTACCATGTTGTAAGGAGTAACAGTCTTCAAAATGAGGTATTACTTCACACAATGAGATGCTCTCTTGCAAAGTTATTTACCAAAATATGAAAAAAAATCATAATATCCATAACCTAAGTCTGAAACAAACTTTGATATCTGCCTATGAGTACAACATACAGGCACCATTCTTTTACCATGTTAGAACTATAAATAATCTTTTCAAAATTAGGTATTACTTAGCACATTCAGATGCTCCCTTGCAAAGTTATTTACCAAAATATGAAAAAAAATCATAATTTCCATAACCTAAGTCTGAAACAAACTTTCATATCTGCACATGTGTCAAACATACAGGCACAATTATTTTACCATGTTAGAACCAGCAATACTGTCTTCAAAATGAGACATTACTTGGCACATTCAGATGCTCCCTTGCAAGTTATTTACCAAAATATGATAACCTAAGTCTAAAACAAACTTTCATATCTGCACATGTGTCAAACATACAGGCACAATTATTTTACCATGTTAGAACCAGCAATACTGTCTTCAAAATGAGACATTACTTGGCACATTCAGATGCTCCCTTGCAAAGTTATTTACCAAAATATGAAGAAAATCATAATTTCTATAACCGTAAGTCCCAAACAAACTTTGCTATCAGCACATGTGTCAAACATACAGGCACAATTATTTTACCATGTTGGAACCAGCAATACTTTCATCAAAATGAGGTATTACTTGACGCATTCAGATGCTCCCTTGCAAAGTTATTTACCAAAATATGAAAAAAAATCATAATTTCCATAACCTAAGTCAGAAACAAACTTTGATATCTGCATATGAGTACAACATTCTTTTACCATGTTAGAACTATCAATGCTGTTTCTTTTTCCTTCCCCATGTTACTGCTTCAAAGTTCCTAAAGATGACGTTTGATCTTCGTAATAAAAAATGGGTATGTTGCACTGAGCTGAAAAAGGAAACCTAAAGGCTCAAATCATAAAAAGTAGAGAAAGAGTGCTACACAAGTTCACCATAATGGATGTTTCTGTACAAGATTAATGTTTCAAAAATGGCCAGATCAGTTGTGAATGACATGCAGTTATAAAGGACGGTAACATTAGGTAGTTATGCTATGGCTTACCTGGACACTAAAGTCAATGGCAAATAGGGGCAATGGCAGAATTAAGGTACAGGAAGAAATAATTGTGATTATTACAAAACAAATTATGGTACAGGTCCAACATCATACAGCATTTGTAAGAGAGAAGCAAAGATGGCACCATCTTACCTTATTACCTGGTTGGGGGTGAAACAGTCTGTAGAAGATACTCACACAGACAGATCTATATATTATGTATCTGTGTGTATATACAGGAAGGAAAAAAGCAGGGGTAGGCAGTTGATGAAGAATGAGAGGGGTTGCTTGCAATGATTCCAAGCAGAGAGAAACACAACCTGGCTGGTGCATTCATCAAACTGATGACCTCTACTTATGTGAATAACACTGACAGCAGCTGAGACTTTTCCCAGAAAAGTGATAATGACTCACTGCTATATTGTAACTGCACATATTGCTAATGTGATAATGACCTTCCTTTCATTACTGCAAAGGTATGCATGTTCAGACACAGGTGATAATTGCTGCACATAACCTGTTGAGTAGGCATCATATTACATTGTGCAGCTTTTATTTTTACAGACTCATCATCAGTAAGGAGAAGACCTGAGTCATTCAGTGAAATAGTATAACACTTGCATATTACTGAGCCCTTCCTCCCACCTAAAGTCAACACATGACTGACAGGATAAATGCACAAAAATATGGTAGCTCCATGCCACTATTAAACCACCAAAATGAAGACATGTTTGCTAACAGTTTAAATTTTATGGGATAAGATCAAAACTCTCTGCGGGAATCCATACAGTGCAACTAATATTCACCTTTGTTATAATACTTTGTGGAATTTGTGGAAAATGAGTATGAAGAGCAAGTGCAGAAGCTTGTAACTAATGCACTTCTAGCAGAAGTAAAAGTAAAAACCACTACATGAATCATTTTTAAAACAGATATTTTTAATTTTACCACAGCACCTGGTTCAAAAGGACAAAGAATCACTTTTCCTTCAACAATGTACAAATCTCTTGGAGGGATATGATTCCTGATAGGAGGTCAGTCAATAAGAGTAACTCAGAGAAAGGCCTTACCAGCCTTCAGAAACCTCAGTGGCAGAACTTAGAACCTTGATATAAATTAGGAATGCGCAGAGAAACAGCTTATTCCAGAGTCAATGATCTGAGACAGGTAACGTAGCACTGCTAAGACAGAAGCTGTGAAGGGGTCCAAATATTTGGAAGCAACTCACAAAGAAAATGCACCCTTTCACTTTTGTACATGTTTCTAGAACTAGACCTCTGGGTAGAAGTAACTATTTGGACTACTTTGGCAGAGCACTAGAGTCCCTAGCCTCTAACTGGAGCAAATTAAAGTTATAAGAGATAATGTAATGATAAAGTTGCACTGGCAGTTTCATATAACTAAGAATGGTAGGATTTAGTCCAGCTCACAAAACTTTCCCAGAGTTAGCCTCTCCCCATTATCAACAACACATGGCACATAAGGGCAGCTCTGAATCTCTGAAAGCCCACATAAAATCGGACAAAAAGCAGGGACAAACATTAACCAACACCAGCACATATGAGAGAGCTTTTTCTGTAGAAACAACTGATTCTACAGAGATTATGCCTGGTAGGCATACAAAAACCTTATCCATCCTGCTAAGCCTTACACAGAATAGTTATCTCAATAGTTAACACACGATACATTAATTAATTTCACGTGTTACAACCCTTCTGACCACCTATTCTAACAACTCTTGTTGTTAGATACCATCTATACCATCTTTTTATCCAAGACCTTTAACATCAGCCTTTATTCTACTTTGTGTAACTTATTATTTCCTTGAACTCCTTAGCTGTAGTCACAAAACCACTTCCTTTGCTACTATTTTCTCTTGCTGCTACCTACCCCACTGTAAACCTTGATGTCAGGAAAGCAAACTAATAATTTCCATTATAACTTACTGTCACTGTGTAGATATTATATCAGCTAGGGTATGCTCTCACCAGCTCAGTTCTCACTCCTGTGCAAAAAGTAGAATACTGAAGTAGTTGAGAAGCTCTGCAAACATGAATCACAAAGCATTGAAGAGAATAATTAAGATATCACATGGTATCACCCATTACTAAAAGTACAAAAAGTAGACGCGAGAAAACGAAACATAGTAGTCCAGAAAAAACTAACAAAAAAAACACAAGTAGCATTTATCATTGATTTGCTACACCCAGTGATTATAGTTTTACATACTGAGAGAGACACAAAATCATCAAATACCATGATTTGCAAGCAGAAATGAGAGCAATGTGGAGGAAATTTGCTTGGAATAATTTGGAAGGTCAGAGAAAAATGGAAAATATATGCTGTTCATCATGAAAAAATAAATAAACAAACAACGGTAACACTGTACTGGTATCACTACATGCGTTATGCTCTTTCCATTTTGCAGTTAATACTGTAAAGGCATTCTGTCTAGATGGTATATGATAATTTTGTACATATGTACCTTTGTAAATTTAGATTATAAATATTGATTATCACTGACAAGCTGTACAATCCTTAGCTAATCATTATTAGAAGTAAAACTGGGCATTTGTTTGATTAGTCATTGCCAAGTTCACAATAGTCCATCAAGCCAAACAATCTTCTAGCCAAAGGAATTATAACTCATCCCAAGTATTACTGACCACAGAAATATACATCTCTGCATCTGGATGAATAAATGAGTGCTCTCTGCATTAAATATTTTATCAAAAGCCAATTTAGTTTGTCAGGCACAAAGTATCAACTTTTGATGAGGAATGTTATATCAATGGAATTAAGTAAAATGTTTATGAAAAAAATACTGATTGAGCTGCATGTACTAGACATTTTGTCCATGGGCCTCTGCTGAAAAGAGGTGTTTGTGCTCTGCCAGATTTTCCTAGTCAACAGTCATAAAATAAATGATGAGTGATAGAGTAAATAATCACTTATGGCAAACATCTAATAGTACATGCATGCAAGCAAGAAGCTGTTAATCAAACTAAAACAGAGCACTTCAAAAAATAAGATAAGGCAACAGACTAAACAATAAAGCTACAGTGACTTATCTGTGCTCTCAACAATCTGTTTTACTCAAGCTATCATAAAGGTCATGGCACACCATTAAAAACAAAGTATTAATAAACTCTTTCAAAAACTTAGCACCAATGCGCAGGCCATCATTTAAAGAATAATGGACTTGTTCTAGCCTCACTGCAGTCAACTGGTTTGTGTATGCGTTCAGCAATAATTATGGTTGGGTGGCTGAAATAATGGATACGGTGTTTACCTTGCAAACACAAGGTAGAGGGTTTGATTCTCACCTTCGAAAGGGAAATTGGCTGTGTTTATAAAGGTCCATAAAGGTGTTTTGCTAGGCCCTTCCTGTCATCTAAACTCTACACATGCCTCATAAAAGAAGAATATCATAAAAGAACAACATAAGTATTGCAGGATGGTTACTGACTTCTCCATTCCACTAACAACTCTTAGACGGAGGAAAACAAAATAAAAGAGCTGGCAACAGTCTATACTGTATTTGAAAACTGTGGAATACCCTCCCCTCACATATTAGCATGCTAGACTCCTTTAGGAACTTAAAATTCACTTTTACCATGTTGTACTTAATGCTATCTTCAAAATGAGGTATTACTTAGCACATGCTCCCTTGCAACCAAAAAGCATAATTTCCATAACTTGAGTCTTTTATCTTATGCTGCCTGAGTATGTGCAAACACCAAAATGAAACATCTTCCCAGCGATCCCTCTCACAGGTTGCCCTGCCATACACAAGCACCAGAATGCAACATTTCCACCAACAACCCCTTGAGCAGCCCTTCCAAGTATGCACAACAACCAACATGAAACAGCCCAGTGAACCTTCATTACTATATATGAGTATACACAAGTCTACCTGGTTAACAAAAAGAAATCATCATCCTCCTCCTCATCCTAAATAACTCACTCTTACTTTCTGAATCCCAACTGTGTCCAAAAGGGTCCATATGCAGCAGTCTGGGAGCAAAGACCCAGCAAACAACATTAAAACAATATATACAAGTGACTTTCATAATAGTGAAAAATCATTTCAGGAACACAATGACATAATGTTTCTACTAGTAACACTATACAATGATAATGTTTCATTTGTTGTTAAATCATTTATTTACTGCTTCCATTTACCTGGAAAGTCCAACTGGGCAAGTCACATTTACAGTGGAGACCAGAGACAAACAGTCCATTTATAAAATGAGTAGAAGGCAGTTAAACAAAATGCACATAATAAATGCGCATACACATATAAACTATTAATGATATGACAGTTTATAAAAATAATAAATGCACATACATGATCATATGTAAAATTATAATGATATGTTAAATACATGACAAAAGAACGTAAGAATCTAATTACTTTCAAATCAAGAAAACAAAACAGTCCAATGGGCTTTTTAAACCTGACCACCAGTCCCTAAAAGCTTTCTTCTTCCAGGTACAAGTGCCAGAAAAATATACTCCCTCAATTCTTTGGGGATTTTTTCCATTTGAAATAAACTTGTAAGATAACTTAATAGTGCTATTTACATATGATAATTGTATGTCTAACTTAGTACAGTTAAACTGTATTTTCTGTATTATTTTAAAGACTGTAACATTTTTGTAATACTTTGGAGCTTTCTCCCAGGCCTCTGCTGAAAACGGGCTCCTACCTAGTCGGACTTTTCCTAGTAATCAAAGGTCAGTAAATAAGCAAGCATACAAGCAGTGTGCTGACAACTTGAAGGAAAACTGTAACACCTGTCACTTACTACAGCATGCAGTGAAACAAGCACGCTAAATTCAAAAATACTTTGTCATTCATCCTGGTTTATATTTTTTAATGCATTACATTACAGAGACTGTTTTTCTAAAGTGCACCACACTAGAGTGCAGTTTCCAAACACATCTGTGTTTATATGCAAAAAAAAATTATCTGCAACTTCACCTGGTTTAGCAAGATCTAACACTAACTGTGAAGAGAAGTACAAACAATATACATTCAACGGACTACGGGATTCTTACATTCTGCATCAGTTCACCGATGAAAAAATAATTTCTCCTTGTGAAGAAGATTCTCCAGCTAGGCACTATGACATGTTTTTATACACTCAAATAGAATTCTGTAACACATTTATCTACCAGACCTTCTCTCATCTGCGTAGCTCCAGTTCTCTCTGCTACAACAAATATTGAAATACAAAACAAAACCTGATAACCATGCAAAATAAATAAAGGTGCCATCAACAAGTGACCAGGTAATTTAGGTCACCAAGCATATAAAGAGGAAATCAAATTTTGTGTCTTTCGGCTTTTTCCGGTTAGGGGTCGCCACAGCAGAACTCCAGTCCGCTAATAATTGGTAGTTGATTTTTACGTGCCGAATTACCAGCCCTGACGCACAGCCTTCAACGAAGGTACATAAAGAGGAAATCAAATAATAATACTACTAAATAAATAATCCTACGGAGGACGTTTCTGTTACGAGGAGGAAACACAAAAATAACCCGCCTCAAATGGTTTTGCCCATGTCTTTTCCCCCCTGTACTAAATTAACCCATTAGGATGAAATTGAAGCAAAGTTTTGGCTAAAAAATACTACCACGTTGTTCTTATAATATTATACACAATAAGACCCACAGTTTAGACTACGTAGCCCACTCTTCACACACTACACCAGTTACCAAATGTAATAGTTGTGAACTAGTCCATTTTACTTTAAAAGCTTACGTGCATGACATAATGCAATCAATTCTGACAGACAGTGTGTTAATTTTTTATCGAAAGAGCAGTTTAAGCATAGAATTCCGACAGACAAGTACAGTACCTCACCACTTAGGGAACGGCAGGAAAAGGTAGCTGTTGCGCTGAGCTGACCAGGAACTCTACACTGCAATGGCTGAATGGGAACTCCTGTTAGCGCCAATGAAATCGTTGACTGGCGAAAATATAGAGGATCCAGTAGCAGGTAAAATCTCCAATTCTTTGCAGAAAGAAAGGAAATACCTGCTACTGGACCCTCTTTTTATTAGGGGATAACAAAAGAACTTTAGGTTGGGGGTGGAGGTGTTATGCAAGTGGTGGCTTGGAATGCAAGAATCCGATTGGCCGCCACAACTTGCTTACCAAGAAATTTTAAAACGCATTTTTTAGAAAGAACTTCAATGGGAACTTAATGTTAAAACACACTGAATCATAACTAGATAGGGTAACATATTCAGTTATGATTTCAGAGTGTTTTACATTAAGGTGAACTACAAACCTACTGCACACTTTCTCTCGCTTGTGGAAGGTACTCGGTGGTAAATGCTTTAAATTTGTATCTTCTCATGGCGCGCTCGGGTTTAAGCACACAGGCGCCATGAGAAGGTACTCAGGGTTAATGAGTTAATGCCAAAAAATGTGTCATCATCCCCAATGGGAAAAACTCAGTTCTCACTAATTACCACATTGATGGTAGCCCACTGAACACTGAAGGTGTGTTATAAGAGATCTGGGGACACAGGTTGACAGCAACTTCTCCTTCGACCACCACATTGCCACTGTGGTCAGAAAGTCCTTCTGTGTGGCACATCTCATTACCAAGGGTTTTGCATCCAGGAAGAAAGAGATCATTGTCTCCCTCTACTCTTCCCTCATTAGGCCAATCATTGAGTACAATCCCCATTTCACATGTACCTCACTAGACATTTGCAACAACTGGAGAAGCCTCAAAAGTACCTCACAAAGAGGATCCTAGGCCTTAAACATTGTCCTATATGGACAGACTAAAAAAACTCCCAACTATTCTGTCTCATATCACCTACTTAGAGGTGATCTCTGCTTGACTTACAAAGCCATGTCTGACCCAGCTCTGTTAGAAATGCTACATCTAAAGAAATCCCAGTCCCTCCGCACCACACACTCCAGAGACCTCAACCTCATTACCGCAATCAACAGAACATGCTGGAGGGACAGGTTCATAACCCAGAGACTGTCCATGCTATGGAATAGACTTCCCATACATGTCAAGCAGAGCAGCTCACTGGCCCTGTTCAAGAGAAATCTTGATGAGTTGATAGGAAATAGAAAATTCACCCCAGGGATCACTCTAGTGGCTTTACTCAACAGAGGCACTGGGAACTAAGGTCAGGAGGCATGATGCCAGAGTAATCCTAATTGGCTAGGCTTGTAAAAGCTCCAGGGCCATTAGCCTAGTACACACCTTTGAACCTGTGTAACAAACTGTCTGTATTATCTAAAGCAGACACCAACTTTAACCTTTTGGAGATGTTTAACTGTACTTTGCAAGCCGATAAGCATTCTGTTCACTGTGCTGATGCAGCAGTGGATGCTGTGTTTATTGCTACTGCTACAGGTTTAGGAATGCTTGGGTAAAATTACAGAATTTCCTTGATGTTAAGGCACAGGTTTTAATTCCCAACTGTGCAGCAAGACTTTTTGTTTGGGAATTCATCTGAAGTACTTAAGAAGCTGAAATTAAGGTGTAAGCTGATGCAAGGAGTCAAAGAACTCTTTGTCTCCTGTTCCAAAATAGGAATTCTTCTGTGGCCCATTTTTGTTTTCAAAAATTTTCTAAATCCTCACAGCAAATGCCTGTTAAGCAAAACAAGTAAAGTGATGTGGGGGGGTCAAAAAGGAAAGGGGAGGGATCTCAAGGACTTCCTCCATTCACACATCTCAGTAGCTGCCTATGCCTTTTAACATTTTCATTATTCATTTTGCCAGATTCTACATAAAAAAAAAAAAAAACCCAGTCATAACTCAAATCAGGCTGGGTCTTGCATCTCCACTCTTTCTTTCCAAATTCCATTTCTCAGTTTCATTAAGGAGGGGTTTCTTTGGTGGGCAACTCAGGTCTTGCTAAATCCATGCCTTCTTTTTTGTCTTCCCGTGCATTTGGTAACAAAAGATGCTTTAGACTTTGCATGGGACAGTCTCTCAAGGCATCAAGATGCAGGGCATATGGAAGTCTCATTTCAGGAACTAGCACATGCATCTCAATGAAAATATGGCTCTAGTAAAAGCTATCAAACTTCTAAATCATTTGTAGACTCCTGAACTTCTGTTAGTGGTAACAGATACCACCACAGTGATGTGTGTTAATAAATAAAGGGGGAACAAGGTTATACTCCCTTTCCAGGTTAGCTATGATTGCCTGGAGCTAGCAATACAGACTCACTCCAGGTATTTTCAGAACCTCCTGCAAGGGAAATTCTGAGGTATCTGGTTTATGGGATCTTCCATCCCATGATTCTGTTTGCTAAACTTCACATGATAAAAAATCCGGTGGTACTTAAGTCTTTCTGGTCATAACATTGCCATGCATTGGATGCCCACATCCCACTACTGCTTGTACAAGGAGGGTTAAATTGGTGGGTTTTTCAGGTGCAGCTGAGTCCAGGACTGCCATTCAAACTGTTCTCCCTCAGAAATTCTCACAGATGCATCAGATCTTGAATGTGCATGGACTGCCTTCTTAGCATTTCAGGGTTAGTGGATCCCCAAAGCAAGGAGCACATCAATGTAAGAGAAATTGGGGCACTCATTCAGACCCTACCGGTATTGTGTCCCTGGTGCAGGCCAGGTGCCCTCAAGATTTTTATAGACACAAATGTAGTAGAGACAACTGAGGTATAAAGACTTAAGTATGCAGATTGTCTTTCTTAGCATGGGACTAGGCTATAAAAACAAAACTGTCCCTGCAAGCAGTTTACATTCCTTCACAGGACACTGTTCTGCAGATTCATTAAGCAGGGCCCTGGAAGAACCTCATGAATGGATATTGAACAAGGAGGTTTTCCTGGACATTGATCTGTCTGAGGAATACCTAATAGACTGTCTCCATTCTCAACAAATTTTTGTTTCAGAATTACTTGTCCTAGGCCCAGAGAATGGACACCATGTTTTTTCCATGGGAGATGAAATTCCTTTATGCCTTCCCTCCAAAAGGTACAGACCAAAAGTCTTACTGGTTACTCCCTTTTGGCTGAGGTAGCATTGGTCCACCTTCATCATCTGACCAGGGGTCATTATTACAAATTACTATAAATACTGGACTTGCTCACACAGAAAAGGGGTTATCTTCTTCATTCCAGTTTGCTAGCACTCTTAAGAGCTAGTCTAGCCCATTCCTCAATCAAGGCACACATCACCCTTTTCTTTATGTATGCCTGTTGATCCACCCCTGCTTTTTTTTTCAAGGGTATCCTTCATTTGAACCCACCCTGGATGACTCTCCCTTTCCTTGGGACCTTACATTTGTCTTAGAAAATTTTACAGAGCCACCTTTTGTTCCAGCAGCTTCTGTATGTCTTAAAGTTTTGTAATTGGAAAGCTGTTCTACTAGTGGCCCTTCTGTCAAAAGGGTTTCTGAGCTACAAGTCCTAATGGTATCTCCCCTTTATTTATTTATTTATTTATTTATTTATTTATTTATTTATTTATTTGTGTATTTTTTGTGAAGATGGGGTATCTCTCAGAGCCAGTTCTTTCTTCATGTCTAAAGCAGTCCATGAGTTGTGTCTCAACCAATCTATCTACTTTCTTTCCTATTGCTCAAAACTAGGGTGAAAGACTTATGCAGTCTTTGAATGTGCACAAGCAACTTACATTTCATTTGGTCATGGCAAAGGACATTAAGAAGATAGACCAGCTGTAAGTCTCTTTTCAGGAATCCAAGGTGGGTAATCCTGTTTCCAAGCAAACACTTGTCAACTGGATTTCAAAGTCCATATCTTTTTCTTTTTCCCATCTTGGCAAGCCCTTATCTAGTCTGGTTAAGGGCCAGTCCACTAGAACCATTTCTTCTTCTGTAACCTTTAAAAGGCAATTGAAACCAGGGCTATTTTAGAGGTGGTTGCTTGGTCATCTGTACACACTTCCACAAAATACTATAGAGTAGATGCTTAGAGTTTCTTTTGCCAGATCTGTACTATGTAGATTGCATGACAGCCCCCCCACTGCCCCTGGTACATCCATCCACCCTAATTGATTAGCTTAGAGAATCACCCAATAATACTGGAATATTGCAACAGTGATCTAAGAAAGGACATAATACAGTTGTGTAAGAACTTACCTTAACAGTGTATGTCCTACTGATCACTGTTATATTACTTTCTGCCATCTTTTTCCTAATATTTATTCTTCTGGATTTTTGTGGATAGAAGGGACATCATCTTTATACTTCTGAATCCGTATACTAATTCTTTCCCTCAGGTGTCTTCAGATATCCTTGCTTAGATTCTGAGGAATGCTCATAACTCCATTCATGAACCCTTATGCTCACAGACACAGGTCATACATCAATACACGACCATAAGGAAGGCTTTGGTATCCCTGCTTGGATGTCAGATTACCTCTATAAAACAACCCAGTAGTAGTGGAATACTGCAGCAGTGATCAGTAGGACAGCTACTGTTCTTTTAAGTTCTTACACAACTGTACTTGTTCCTTTGTCTGGGCAAGCTGAACGTACCACCCCCACCCTCATTCCAGCCTCCTCCTTCAGAATTCCTCAAGATGGCCCAGGATTTCATTGAGTTTTTGAATTTCAGATGGTTAATCTCAGATGAACCTTCATTGTCAGGGGTGCCACTTGCCAACATTCTCCCTAGGATGGACCTGGATACCTTAGACTCTAAGGTAGATGAACATGCATATGTGGATCAGATGTCTTCCATATTTTATTTTGAGTCAGGCACTTAGGATAGCTTATGCTCTTCCTCACTCCCAGAAGATGTCTCACTGTGGATATCCTTCATAGAATGAAAAAGACCTTTAAATGTAAGGCCTAAAAATTATCTGAGGCCCAGAGATGAGTTATAGCATTTTGGGGGGGCTGCCTGAACCTACATTTCTAGGCATTCCTCTAATGCTAGAGGTCCTGGAATGATGCATTTAATCATGCCTCTTTGGAGACAGACTCCCAACCCTTGGCTCCTAGGAAGCCAGGTTATATATGTAGGGACTGTGACTCCCACAAACTCCTGAATCAGAACCCATTGGCTGATTCAGCAATGGTGTCCATGGATTACAGCAAGAGATTTATTGTGGCATCAACCGGGAACCCTTTTTCTATTGATGGAGAGTAAAATCATCAACACTTTGCAAAGGAGACTTTCATTTTGGCTCCCCTGGCTGTTAGGACTCTTAACTGGCTGTCTCACATGTTGGAAATTTAAGAAGTCCTACCGTAACTAGCTGTGGTAGAAAACTAAGAGGATGGAGGATAATCTAATGGTGGTGATGTTTGACTTATGAAGTCTCAATTCTCAGGTTGCCAGGCACTACATGAAGTATTCCATGATGCATTGTGCAGGGCAACTGCCACAGAGTCTTATAAGTGTCATGCTTGCTTGTGGACACAACTTCTGCCAAAGTGCATAGAAGCACATCTCCTTAATGCACCTGTGAACAAAGAGCTTCTGTTTGGACTCTGCACAGGAGGTGTTTAACTAGGAAAAGGACTTCAATGCAGTCAGACATTGGCATTTTATTTCCACCAAGATATCATCCCAGGAAAAGCTCACATTTCTGTCCTAAGTAAGCTAAAGGCAAGCAACCAAGGATAAGAGGGCCTGCTGCAAGATGAAATGGCAAACAGATCACAGAGAGAAACCTGGCAATTCTGGCATGACAATTAGAGGGATCAGCTATGACTTTACTAAGCTCTTTCCCTTTAAACCTACACTTGCACTCCTAAAAAAGCTGGAGGCAGGCTGACCTAATTCATATAGCAATAGAAGGCCATCTCATAGGTCCTACACATAGTAAAACTGTGTACAGACTGCATTTTCAATCAAGCCAAAAAAATTGATATTTCACTCATCCCTAAGAAATCTTATCCAACTTCTGCTAAAGGATTATTACTCCATGGAGACATTGAGCAGGTACCAGGAAAAGAGAAGGAGGCAAGTTTCTCACCAGAATTTTAAAATTAAAACTATTTAAAAATGCTGCATAAAATGTCCAATTTTAAAATTCTGGTGAAGTGATTCTCTGTATATTAAACGAGAGTCGGTCAGTTTCTTATTGAATATTCCCTATGTTTTATTAATGTTCTTATTAAGGGATTGTGTATGAGATTGTGAATTTTAGCACACTTTTATATAAATTATAGATGTTTATTTAATACACAAAAAAGTGTATTTGAATTATAGTAAAAAGGAATGAACATCTTGAAGGAAATGACATCATTTCCTTTTTACATGTTTAAATTGAGTGCTTCTGGTGTTCTCATTGTCTGATGAAGCCTCTTGTTACTGAGGCGAAACGCTTTACAATAAAGTAAGCTAATAAAGAAAACGTGGAAGTATCCTTTCTTCAATAAGCAGTACTAAGTAAGATTCTGGTATTTACTGTGATATACTTCCTGGGAAGTCCTGGTGCCGTACGCTACTTGTTGGGTACCTTGTTTGTTTTTTACTTTGGTTCATCAGTAAGTTCTTTCCCTTGAAACCTACACTTGCACTCCTAAAAAAGATGGAGGCAGGCTGACCTAATTCATATAGCAATAGAAGGCCATCTCAATGGTCCTACACATAGTAAAACTGTGTACAGACTGCATTTTCAATCAAGCCAAAAAATTTGATATTTCACTCATCCCTAAGAAATCTTATCCAACTTCTGCTAAAGGATTATTACTCCATGGAGACATTGAGCAGGTACCAGGAAAAGAGAAGGAGGCAAGTTTCTACTCCAGACTTTTTCTGTTTCCAAGAAAAGGATGTATTCTGAGACCTAGTTTGGGTCTATCAAAATTGCATAAGCTTCTAAAGTTTCCAAAGGTCAGAAATTTAAACACTGCAGTGGCTTCTACCTTTACTCCTCCCCCAAGCTTACATGGTCATGCTGGATCTAAAAGAAACTTGTCTCAGTATCCTGATTGCCATACAATTGATGTACAGATAATTCCTTATGATCAAGGTAGAGGGTTCTATCGTCAGTTTTCACTTCCTTGCCCTTTGGTTTGTTTATTGCACCCAGAGTCTGTAAGGTCCCAGGTTCCAATAATTGTATTTTATGGGACCAAGGGCATTCCGACTTGCCCATGCCGGGATAACTGCCTCATCCAGGCAGCATTTCTGGAAGAGATCTATATGCCTCTAAAATTTATTCTGAATTGCTTCCTGTCCCAGGTGCTCTCTTTAAACTGTCCAGTGTTGTTTCTTTCACTCTCAAGATAAGTGTTGTTTAGGGAAACTGCTAGACGCAAAGCTAGAAAGAAACTTCCTCCCCTGGGCCAAGGTCCACTTTTTGTCATGATATTTGAAAACGGTCTCCTGAGTAGAATTAGATTTCAGCAAGGGAGTTTCTCGCGGTCTTGGGACACGATATTTTTTTTACATTTTGATGGTCCCCTTGTCAAGTCTACACATTAGAAAATGTTAATGGTACCTAAAAGGTGCTGACAGCATGTCCAGTTTTCAGAACCTTATTCAGCATCTACTCTGTAGTACAAAAGAGATGAGATAAACCGTGTGCCTTACCCAGGGGTGTCTTTCAAGCTAGCTGCAGGATCTTAGGCCGTTATCCCTGACTCTTCAGGTTCAGCCTGGGTCTCCTATATGGGTGACCTAAGGATCTGTGGGACCTGGGGCAAAAAAGATGATAGCAACTGGTCTACTTATGAATGCTTTCAAGCCTGTTTGGCAGCAGGAAGCACTGCTTTTCCACACAACAGCAGACATAGCAGTGCAAGCAGGGGAGAAAACTCAGGAGTCAAGCCTGACTGTCAGGGCAACCTGCATCCCATCACATGAGAATGTGTTGGCATACCAGCTGGACAAAAGTGGGCCACTATGAATGGATGCAGTTTGTTTCAACAGAAAACATATCCCTTATTGTGTACTGCACCAGGATACCAGCAGTGAGGGCGTGGGCAACAGATTATTTTTTGTAAACTGGACAGCTTTATTTCTAGCACCCTTTCCTCCTATACTCTTTATCTATGGTGTTACAGAAGATAGGAAGACAGGCTAGAAAGTTGTATTTGTAGCTCTGTTCTGGCTAGGGCAACATTGGATGTTCATGTAGATAGCTGTTGTAGTCACAAACTTAGGGAACTCTACCTCATGATGAAGTCCAAACATTTAGCTAGATGTTTGGAGCTGAGCACTCTTCCCCCTTAGCCAGGCTATCATTCTTACCTAAGACATCCCCAAATACCTAGAATAAAGTTGACATGCTTGGCTATTGTTCTTTCTTACTATGTTCATTGGATGTGCAGTATACCATTCAGAGAAAGACATTAGTAATTCCATTGGTCTAGGCCATGACTTAACAGTAAGCAGGTTAATACCCTGTTAGATATATATATATATATATATATATATATATAGCTAAATGCATGTGTCTGTATTTATGTCCTTCTATTCCAATGTTGCAGTATTCACTAGTGGGTTTACCCTTCTTCCCATCAGCTTGTTCGGCCAGGTTTCCAAAGCTATTCCAGTCCCTCTTGGTGCGTCGAACATCCAATATGTTGGCTGGTAGATGGGCCATCAATGTGATGTCTGCACGCACCAGTCCTCAGAACTTTTCAGCCACCAGCCATATGCCAGGTGTTCCTGCTACTCACGGATGTCTGATCAGTTTCGCTTTAAGATAAGTACCCTGTTGGGGATTTTCTTCAGTCCTTTTGTAATTACTATAGTCTGCTAATGTCCAGTAAGAGCAAGTGCAACTGTGGGCACCAGATTCCTCACAGACACCCACGACCAGTGTCTCTTTTGTTTGGGTAGGGATCACGATTATAAAAACTGCACCATTTGTAAGTCGTTTGTCCCTAAGACCCTTCATCGCCGACTTTAGGCCCTTGACTTATACCTTGAAAACCAGCACCTTAGGCAGATTCCTCTTGGAATGAAAGCTGCTTCCGATGTTCCATCTGAACCACCTAAGAAGAGGGTCAAGCCCGCAAGGCCATCCACTTCCACTGCACCTCCCTCCACTGATTCTCAGCCTGTAGCCACCGTTAGCTTGGCTGAGGAACCTGGCATCTGTCACATTGGGTAAAGTGGGTACCTACCAGGAGGCCGCAAAATCCAGAGGGGGTGACACGTCTGGAGAGGATCTCCCATCACCTGATTCAGATGCCAGCGGGGAACCAACTTCTGGGATGGGTGCTTCAGAGCAGGCCTCTGCCATTCCTCCTTGTACTTCAAGGCTGACCCCCAACCAGATGCCGGTTAGACCTACAAAGAAAAAACAGAAGGCAAGGCATATTGCTTCCACCCCAGAGGTCTTGCCAGATGGGCAGGCCTTCAGTCAGTCTCCCTACAACACCTTCCTGTCCCTTAGCCTATACCAGACCTCCCTTATATTGCTCCTTAGCCCCAGGCCTATTCAGACAGAAACTACTCTTGGCCAACCTGCAGAAGAGGAAATGTCTGACTCCTCAGAGGACATCTTGTCCTACCAAATTTCTTCCCGTCTGGGGTATGGATCCCCAGAAGAAGCCTCTGCTGAACCTGACTCCCCTGTAGAAGATCTTACTTTTGGGGACACTGTAAATCTTATGAGGGAACATTTTAAATGGGATTGCTCAGACATGTCTGAGCAACAGAAAAGATTTTTCGACTTGATCCAGATGGAATCTCCTAACCCAGCTCCTAATCCTCCTGTCCAGCCTGCCTTCCTGGATGCCTTTGCAGCAGCATGCATAAACCCAGATTCCCAGCCACTTGCCGTAGAAGGGCAGACCGGTTGTATAGGGTACCTGATGCAGACAAATTCCTTTTCAAATGCCCGCCAGCTGACCCAGCAACCATTTCTATTGCCACTGATAGGGCTACTAAACTTCTCCCTACTGCCACTGTCCTGCCTGCAGATAAAGACAGCAAGGCCATGGAGACGTAGGGGAAGAAGATATACACTTCAGATACTCTAGCCTTTGGGGGCTACAAATTACCAGTCACACATGGCCGAATACTCCTTGGCCTTACTGGAAAAAGCTTCTAAGGAACTTAATGAGATCCCTGACTGCTCTGCAAAGGCATCCCTGTCTTCCTTGCTTGGGCTCATCTCCCAAGTTCATAAACATTCCCTAAGGTCTGTATATGATGCAGCAGAGGCCTCTGCCAGGTCAGCTGCATCTGCCTCTGTATTAAGGAGATACTCTTGGCTGCATCTTCAGCCCCTACCAGATGACTTTAAGGCCAAACTCCTGGATGCTCCTTTGGATCACCCTGCCCTTTTTGGATCCAAGGTAGCTGATCTCTTTAAGTCATGTCAGCAAAAAGTCAAAGAGCTCCAAGATCAAAAGCATCTTCTTTTCTCTCCAATCCCAAAATATCAGAGGAATTACCCAGCCAAGACACAATTTATTAGGAAGTCTTCTAGACCCTCTGTCCCCTCCAGGTATAAAAGACCTCACAGGAGACAGATTACTCAACCTAGGACACCTCAGTCTTCTGTCCAGAGACCTCCCCCTCCAGAAAGGGCAGGCAGCATCTGACTGCCTGCCTCCTTTTTTACCCACCCTCCTCCCACCATACCTCTATCCTCCTGTCTCTCTCACTGCCTCCCTGCATGGGCCTTAGTGACATCCAACAAATGGGTTTTGACTATCCTGAAGGAGGGTTACTTCATGTTTTGGATGTCCCCCCCCCAAAAAACTTTCCTATACCACTACCTTCCCCCTCTCAGTGGTCCCTCCTCCCTGAGGTCCTATGCAACCTGTTGCTCCAAGGCACCATAGAACTTGTCCCCCCTCTGCTCAAAGGAGAGGCTTCTACTCCAGAATTTTTCTGGTGCCCAGGAAAGAGGGACCATGGAGACCCATCCTAGACCTTTCCTGCCTCAACCCATTTCTGAAGGTCCCCTCCATCAAGATAACTCTACCCATTCTCTTTCACATCATCTTTCCCCAGGCCTTCATGGTGACCCTGGACATCAAAGAAGTCTATCTAATATTTCCATAAAACCATCCTTCAGAAAATTCCTCATATTCAAAGCAGGCTCCTTGCATTTTCAGTTCTGTGTCTTGCCCTTTGGACTCTCCACTGCTCCAAGGGTATTTACAAAATGCCTAGCCCCAATCATTGCTTACTGCAGAACAAGTGGTATACAAATTTTCCCTTACCTAGATGACCTGCTCATTCAAGCAGCAGACAGACAAACCCTCCTTGCTCACACAAAGGACCTCCTGCTCTTGCTGCAGTCTCCAGGATTCCTCATAAACTTCCCCAAATCCAAACTAAATCCTACACAAGACATTGTCTTCCTAGGATGCAGAATCAGGACAGACGTCAGGATGGCCTTACTACCTCAGGAAAAAGTGCTTTCCCTGAACCACCTCCTTCAACCTGCCCTCCATTCACCCACCCTGACTGCGGGCGAATTCCATAAACTTCTTGGACACATGGCTGCCACTGGCAAGATTACACATGAGAAAGATGCAATGGTATCTTCCCTCAGTATGGGCCAAGCACTCACACCCCCTAGAGTTTAGAATCCCACTTCCCCTCTGCCTCCACCAAGAGCTGAAGTGGTGGATGGCCCAGGTGACCCTAAACCCGGGTCTCCATGTACAACTGCCATCCACTTCTCAGATCATACATACAGACATCTCAGATCTGGGCTGGGGGGCAACATTAGACACAAGAACAGTGCAAGATTTGTGGAAAGACAAACACAAACAATGGCACATCAACATCAAGGAAATTTCAGCCATGCTTCTGGCCCTGCAGGCCTTTCTACCTTTCCTCAGACAGGGCATTCTAAAGATCTTCACAGACAACACCACAATGATGTGGTACTTGAACAAGCAAGGAGAGACAAAGTCATACCTCCTCTGCAGGTTAGCCCTACAAGTATGTGATCTAGCTATCTCCCAGCGGATCTCCCTAGATCTGATCCACAAGTGGGGAATCGCACAGATAGACCTGTTCACCTCATTCACAAACAGGTAACTCCAGAGCTATTGCTCCAGAACTCATGACCCGAAGGCTCTTCAAACAGATGCCTTCTTAATGTCTTAGAAGGGGAAATTTCTGTATGGGTTTTCCCCCCTTCCCTCTGATCCAGAGAGTCCTACTGAAAATTCAGCAGGACTCACCAAAACCTTGTTGGTGACCCCCTTCTGGCTAAGGAAGCACTGGTTCCCCCTACTTCTTCATCTATCCAAGGGCAATCACTACAAGTTAACCCCCTCAGTGGATCTACTTCCACAGCACCAGGGAACACAGATTCACCCACAGTGGAGATCCCTGCACCTCTCCCTGTGGCTGATAGGATTCTGATTCCCTTTAGACACCTGTACAACAAGGACGTGCTGTCAGTCCTGCTGGAGGCCAGGAAACCAAACACAAGAAAATCCTCTCTCTGTCTAAATGGAGAAGGTTTTCTATCTGGTGTCAGAAAAGACAGAGCCACTGGACAGTGACCTGCCTCTAATTCTCTCTTACCTGTGTGAACTGCTAAAGACAGGCTTGTTTTACTCCTCCTTAAAAGCACACCTGTCTGTCATTTCTGCCTGCCTGCCTATGGAGCCTCCACTACCTTCCAGACTTCCAGCCAAGCTATTCCTAAAGGTGTTTTACACTTAAGACCCCATAGAAAACCAACTCTTCCTCCCTGGGATCGTAATTATGTGCTGGAAAAACTCACTCTGTCACCCTTTGAACCAGCTGGCAAGGCTGACTTGAAATTTTGCACTTGGAAAGCAGTACTGCTAGTAGCTTTGACATCAGCCAGGGAAGGTCTCAGAGCTCCAAGCCTTCATGGCTACTCCACCCTTCCTATTTTTCCATATGGACAGCGCCACCTTCAGTCCGGATTAATTCCTCCTTCACACCCAAGGTGGTTAATGACCTCTCCTTAAATCAGGCTCTTCACCTGCCCACCTTTCCAAATCCTCAGGGAGACAGTGAGAGAGTCCTTCACTCCCTGGATGTACACAGGCAACTTCATTTTTACTTGCCTAAACACAAATCAGACCAGCTGTTTGTTTCCTTCCTCCCCAGGGCTCTGGGGAAAGCTGTGAGAAAACAAGCCATTTTTTCTTGAATTGCTAGGGCCATCTCCTTTTGTTACTCACACCATGGAAAGACACTAACGGGCTACATCAGATCCCATTACACAAGGGCCATGGCTTCCTCTGGAGCCTTCTCTAAGGTCTAGATACTAACTCCATTCTGGTAGCTGCTACCTGGTTATCTGTGCACACCTTCACCATACACTACAAGCAGGACCACATCTCCAGGACCAGAGCAAGATTTGCCAGGGCTATCCTGCATGGCTTCCTGGAATCCTCATCCAGACCAACCCCCAGCCAGCAGTGAGCTTTTGTACTCACCCATTAGTGAATACTGCAACATTGGAATAGAAGGACATAGGAAAGTTGTGTAAAATCTTACTATAACCATAGATGTCCTTCTCTTCCATGTTGCAGTATTCCTTCCCTCGCGCAATCTCCCTGTTCTCCTTGTACTTGCTCTCCTTGGTTCCTATACAGGCTATGCTATCAGGACTGGCTCCGTCTGGGGCTTCTTGGTTCTGAGGACTGGTGCATGCAGACGTCACATTTATGGCCCATGTACCAGCTAACACATCATATGTCCGACGCACCAACAGGGACTGAAAAAGTTTTGGAAACCTGGCCGAGCAAGCTGATAGGAAGACGGGTAAACCCACTAGTGAATACTGCAACATGGAAGAGAAGGACATCTATGGCTATGGTAAGATTTTACACAACTTTCCTATGGGAAGTAAATACTGTGGGAAGAAATAGCCAGGGAATTGTTATGGCTAGGCAATCTATCGGGTTCCTATTAGAAGACCGAAGATGCATTCTTTCGAATGCATCTTGGTCGAACTGAAAAGGCTGAAAATGAAAAATATCGAAGCGGCTGTTAAGCGAATTCTTTCACTGGGAAAGAATTTGCTTGGCTGCTTCGGTACTCTAGAATGAACCAATGAACTTTCAGATGTATGTATTTAAACAGCAACATTTGATCATTTCACTTTACACTGAGGAAGGCTGTGTTTTTGTCCACCCGAAACCGATCTGTTTTTTTGTTGTTTTTTATGATTCCTCAACAATAAATATTTTTCAGGTCACAGTTTGCTGGCTTATTTGATGTGTTTTTGGAATTCTTGGTTAGAGCCGTGCAATTGCTTTTGTGCAGGAGGTTTGTTTTAGAAGTTGTACTCCTTTCCACATCCTGCTGGGGGCCTGTGAACCTGATACAGACTGTAAGATTGTCTCTGCAGTCATTTATTTATCTTTATTATCATTTTCTGTTAGTTCGCTTGGTTCATTCTTGATGGAATCATTTTTTGAGCTAACCTGGATTGTTGGACAGACTTTACCACCATTGTGTTGGAATTATCCTTTTGGATTACAACAATTCTCTTGCACATGGAAGTCTAAACGTACCAGCCGCTTTTCAGCATCATTGAATGCTGCTGTATAGATATACAAGGTTATGAAGGCATTGTCTATTTTCTTTTTTGGTAATAATACGAGTATTTTGATCAGCTTTCGTTTTTTACCAAAAAAACATTGTTTTTGGATTTATTTTCAGTCGGCATGGTTTATATGGGCTGATTGTTTATAAGCGCCATTTACACGGCAACATCTGTGATTCCAACAAATCAAGGTACTGTTTATTTTTCTTTTTTCACCATACTTATTGGACTTTTTGGACTTTTGGCGTGTATTGCTGGCCGCATATTGTGGGAAACAGTTTGTGTTGGTTCGTTACCAACCAGCAGCCAGCATTGACTATCTGGCCACTTTGGGTGCTGAAAATACACATATTTCAGCAGGTTCGTTTTTGGACAATATCAGGTCACATTACTTTCTGGTGGGACCAGGGAATTGTACATCATTGGCTACGATTAGTCCTTGCTGTCGTGTTTCAATTTTGAATCATCATTTGATATTGGACTAAGTAAGAACAATGAAGGATTACCCATGATTTTCTTGTATTTCAGTATTGAGTCCTACACAGGTGGGACATTATCATACATGTACTTTTTGTCTGGTTGTATGGTATAGCATTTATTAGTGGTGTTCCTCATTTTTAATTACTGGATTATATTGATTATACTGTATACATGTTGTTTGATCCATCTATATGGTCCATACAGAGTAATGAATACAAGCAATATGTTCCTGGCTATTAACATTTCTTCTTGCTCATGAATATATTGTCTGCATAGACAAGATATCAGCAAATATTGGAACTTATTTTATGCATTAGTCAGTTACATCACAGTACCACAAGGGTTGGGGACCATCTTATGAATATTGTTTTACATATTTACTGGTCTGATTGGATGAAACAGGGTCGATCAGTATTCTTAATGTGCCTCTATTTTTTCAATCAGATTATTTGTCCTTTCATATCCCAGTAGTTCAACCATACCATATTAGGTTCAGTTTAGCATAACCCACCTGTTGTACAAATTCACATTGGATATCCCATTCTTTTGGACATATGTTTAGATAGTTCACAATAAACGTGTGGACATATGATACAAATACAGTCAGCCATTTAGGATTTTAATGATTTATTGGAATTTTGGTCTTCTTTTGGGACTTTAATCATTGGTTGTCGGGGTTTTTTAAATTTATACACACTATACTGGTTTCTCAGACTGCACTGATATTCATGGGGTCATTTTGATCTATTTCAGGTCTTTAATTGTGGCCCTCTTTACTATTGATTATTTTTTCCCTCAATATCTATTGTACTTGGGTCCTCTTTATTACTGGTCACATGTTTTGAGCTAGGCTTTTGACCAAATTTGGTTTATTAAACAAATGGCTCAGGCATTGCATTACACAACATAGCTATTTTCATTTTGGACTTCTTATAGGGACGTAGCCTTGTGTATACTAAACAACTAGTTGGTTATCAACCATTTTTTCTTGGCTATTATTGTCTCTTAACCTTATAAATTGACCCACTATGGTTCATTTCTATTGACGTAGCATCTCCAACTTTGGACTGTGGCTATTATTGTCAGTCTTTCTGAACCATCAGTCAAAGAATATATATAATTCACATATTTCCAATTTTCATTTGGTACTAGATTTCAACAATTTTTCTGATTTTGGATCTTCTCAGTTTGGTTTCTGGTCTATCAGCAGATAGAGAAGACCTTGGACCCTTTGCTCTGGCACACCCAATGTCAATACTGGTGACCCTTTGGGCCCCGAGTCCATTTGTGGAATAGCCTTTGACCAGCTACACAAACACCTTAGATCTTTGAGATCTAATGTTTGGCACTCTAAATTGTTTAAGGCTTATATAGCCAAAAGTATTACACCAAGGGGACTCAGAGTACGAATCCAACCCCATGTGGGTAAAGCTGATGAGGAGCTCAATAATCAATGGGCAGCTATACAGCAACAGGCTACCATGTCTTTTGTTGAAGCTTTGGCAAAGTTTCACGATCGAGTTATCGACCGTGAAATCAGTGCAGTCATGAAACTAGTTGGTGATGTACAACCATTTGAAGGGGAAACTTTCTTCAACAAACAGTTGACCAAAGTGGCAACAGACTTAAACAATTTAGAGGAACAACTTAAGATGAGAAAAATCAAGAAATTCAAAAGAGATCAATTAGATTACCAAAGTGCCGATCCCTTCAGTAATACCAATAAACATGTGAGATTCACACCACACCCAACAAGAACCTCCAAAAAGAAGAGACCCAGGTCTATACTCAGGAATCGTACCCCGGACACCGGCTCATCTACTGATGACCTCTCATCCTGTACTGACAGTGATTTACAGGCTGTATCAGGTTCACGTCCCCCAAAAGAACACCAGCATCTATCCCTTTAGGCCTAGATACCAGCGAGGGGGGAGAAAACATAAGAAAAATCAGCAGCATACAAAGCTTATTGAAACTAGCAATGCAAAAGTAAATGTGTATTCAAATGTGAATGTTTTAAACTTATCAGACTTTGTTTTGTCACCTATTCATTTGTCTGTTCTTAATAAAGGTCTTACATTCATACCGGGTTTTATGGTATCTGAGGATGTATTGGCACAGGATGTTATGTCCTTTTGTAGAATGTTGAATCTGAAGTTGCATTTTGGTGATATGGATAGGAATTACAGTCAAAATAAATTTATGTATCACAAATCAAGTTTTCTTCCTCCCATGCATCCTATTGTACATCAATTCCAGAACAGGTTACTCAAAGATCTACATTTTTCTGGTTCTTATATATGTTATAAATCTAACAACATTACATTGGCTGAGAAACAAGCCATCAATGAACTACAGAACAATAGAAACATAGTCATCATTTCTGCTGACAAAGGTGGGGCAGTAGTTGTCTTAAATTGGTCCAATTATGACAATGAGGCCAAAAGACAACTTTCTGACGAGATATTATTCTGAAATGCCGATTAATCCCACATTTAGGTTTAAAAAACAGATTGATGACTTTCTGTCTAATGCTAGAGATGATAGCATCATTGCCACCGATGTGATGCACCAGCTCATGATCCAAGGCTCAGCCAATCAATACATTTACTTTCTACCCAAGATACACAAGGACCCAGTAAATCCACCGGGCAGACCCATTGTATCAGGTAAAGGTTACATCACTGAACCATTGTCATTATATCTTACCAAACATCTTAAGCCTTTGTTATCTTTAGTACGATCATGGTTGCAGGATACTAGCAATTTTTTACAAATCATTTCGGACACTCAGTTAGAACCAGGCTAGTTAATGTGCACACTTGATGTATGTGCTCTATATACTAACATTCCTCATCAAGCAGGTTTGGAGGCCCTGGCCTATTGGCTGGAGGTGGCTGGCTTATACCAGCCTGATTTCAATCAATTTTTGGTGGGTCTTGCAGAACATATCCTCACCAATAGTGTCTTCTTTTATCAGGACATTTGCTATTGGCAAACAAAAGGGACAGCGATGGGAGCATCATTTGCCCCGATCTATGCTGATCTATTTATGGCCTTTGTTGAAAAGCACATTATCTATAACAGCCATAACAATATTTTTCTTGAGTATATTGACATCTGGAGACGTTATTTGGATGACTGTTTGATGGTATGGAGGGGAGAGGTTCATCAGTTATCTGATTTCATAATCTGTTTGAATGACAACAAAAGGGGCCTCCAGTTTACAGTACATTATAATGCCAGTACTATTACTTTTTTGGATGTATTGATCAACAGGTTACCAGATCATACATTAAGTACTGAGGTATTTAGGAAGTACCCAGAATATAACACCATCCTCCATGCTTCCAGCTTTCACCCACCACACATTTCCAGAAATATTCCTAAATCCCAATTCATCAGAATGAAGCGTATCTGTTTGCATGAGTCTTCATTTCAGGAACAGAGAAAGAATATTACAAACAGGTTTAGATCCAGGGGATATAGGATGGGGCATGTTCTACAAGCCAGCAATTTGGTCAATACATTTAATAGGGATGATTTGTTATGTTACAAAGAGCACAACACCACTGAATCACAACCCATCAGGTTTGTAACTACCTATGCCAGGAATTCGGATACTTTAATTCATAGTATACACAGACACTGGAACATACTACAATGTGATCATGAATTGGCAAGCATCATACCAGACAGATGTCTCTTTTCATTCCGCAAAGGGAAAAACCTTGGCTCTTGCTTCAATCATTATAAACATTCCCATGACAGCAGTCAGTAGCAGCCATTACAGACCACTTTGACAGGAGAACCTCTGACTGGTTGTTTCCCATGCGGTCACTGCACCAATTGTGACAAAGTAAGTAAATCCAAACAATTGCGGTCACTGCACCAATTGTGACAAAGTAAGTAAATCCAAACAATTCACCAGTAGGAATTCTGCCATAGTTTATGATGTCAACTTCTTTGCTAACTGCAGTAGTGATTGGTTGGTCTATTTGGCCACCTGCACTTCCGGATCTTTTTACATTGGACAAACGTCACGTCCTCTTAGACTCAGAATATCTGAACATGTTAGTAACATCAAAAACAAAAAAGCCAACAATGCTTTATATAAACATCATCTGGTACACAAAACTGCCAGATTTTCTTTTATGGTAATTGATGTTATAAAAGGTAACAAACTCAATAAAACAGGTTGGCACTCTATTTTAAATTCAAAAGAAAAGAAGTGGATTGTTAAATTGGGTGGATTATTTCCACCTGGTCTAAATGAACAATTCTAGAATGAACCAATGAACTTTCAGATGTATGTATTTAAACAGCAACATTTGATCATTTCACTTTACACTGAGGGAGGCTGTGTTTTTGTCCAGCCGAAACCGGTCTGGTTTTTTGTTGTTATTTATGATTTCTCAACAATAAATATTTTTCAGGTCACAGTTTGCTGGCTTATTTGATGTGTTTTTGGAATTCTTGGTAAGAGCCGTGCAATTGCTTTCGTGCAGGAGGTTTGTTTTAGAAATTGCTTCAGTACTTTGCCATTTTCAGCATAGTAGTGCGGTCTCAGAGTTTGTATATTTAAGAAGGGGAGTGTGGGGGTAGCAGCATGTAATGTTTAAAGTGTTTTGTTTTTTATTTTTTTTTTGGAACAGAGATTTTTTTCCTTTGGAAAAAAAATCGCTGTTCTGACAGTTCGAAATTGTAAGCTTTTGCTTACATAGGGTCGATTAATCACAGTTTGCTTATTTTAAGCGTTCAGTGATCTAATATAGACCCTATCTATCTATATATGTGTGTGTGTGTAAGTGTGTGTATGTATATATATATATATATATATATATATATATATATATATATATATATATATATATATATATATAGTTTGGATGGCTCAGTGGTAGTGCTGTTGCCTTGCAGTAAGAGGTTCTCCAGTTCGATTGGGGTGCCTTCTGTGTGGAGTCTGCATGTCCTCCCTGTGTTCATGTGGGTGTCCTCCCACGGAACAAAGACATGTGTCTGGAGCATTTCTGCCCGGGCCTCCGCTGAAAATTGGCTTCATTCCAAGTCGGACTTTCCCGGTAAACAAATGTTAAATAAAAATAAATAATATATATATGTATATATATATATATATATATATATATATATATATATATATATGCATTTCTGTGTATAATATATTTAGTTATGTCTGTTAAATTCTTTACAGTAGAAACTCTGAACATCTGTATTTCATTTTCCCTACACAGAAATGGTGGGTATGTCATCCACTCCCAAACAGGGCAAAGGTGCCTGTAAATATATATACTTTGAAGACTGGTACAGATAGTGTGTATACTGCAAAGCATTTTAACATGGTATTAGCAATTGCAGTTTTTTAGTTCAGGGCCAAAACTCTTTAATTGAGATGCGTGGCCATCTTGACCTTCTTGAACAGAAAGAGACGTCTTACCCAGGTTTACCATGATGTTGGACGTTAATCAATTGGATATAGTTTCAGAACAAAAGGAGCAGCAAGGGAGACATGGGAGTCTGTAAACTCTAAGGATCCCATGTCCAAGGATGTCAATAACACTGATGTGCTCAATTAACCACTGGACCTGATGTTTAGTATGTCCAAGGCCTCTGGTAAACTGCTTCTGTAGGCTGCCATGCCTTTGGCAACTAACATCTTACTGGACTGAACAACCTATGGACTTGACAGGAAAAACAAAAATAAGACATCCACTTCCAAGTATTTAATTATCTGGCAAGGGAGAGGGTAGTTTACAGTCATTATAAAGGAGGATGTCTGCATAATTAGAAACTTGGAATCCAGGAACATTCCATTTCTAAGGCCCTGACAGCTGTCCCCAAACCTTGCCCCACTCTATGGCCCCGACTTCCACCAAGCCCACTTTTTGGGTCTCCAGCCACTATCCCACCTGCCTTTATCATTGAAAATGAATGAGCTGGTACTGTGATCAAAATCTTGGGAATTTTTTATGTAAAGAAGAGAGAGCAAATAATTCAAATTATTATGTGAATAGACAGGCATATGATAAACTCCTCCTCCAAAAGCTAGCAATAGCTGAAGATAAGTAACTGATGGTAGACAGTGAACCTCCTCCACAGCAGCATCCATGCATACTTTTAAGAAAATAATACATCCAAACAAAAATAAGGCTATATTCTATTTACTCACACCCAGTTAATGTTGCAGCTTGAGACTGCAAGATTTGCAATGTACATAAATTCTGACCTCCCAATCTGATAGAAGTACATGCGCATGCACACACACACAAGTATATTTTCCCATTTTGTCTTCCATTCTGTCACATAAATTCTGATTTATTGCAAAGAACACCCATACATGCCAGATGAGGTGATTAAGGTCTTGTCTCCCTAAATACAAAAAGCTTAATTTTTTAGATTATTTTCAGCTCAAAGCAGCTATGTTACAATTAAACTACAGCCACTGACCGATTACAAATAAACACCTTTGCATTATGTTTGCTAACCAAGGATCTCCTGACTTTCTGTCTGTAACATTCCATGTTACAAACCCAAAGGAGAGGTCTCATTTAGAATATCAAGGAAAACTCCAGCTGGAGTACAGTAAACAGTACATCACAACTTGAATATTAAGGCTTTACCTAAAAGGTATAGCAGGGAGGTACATCCAACAATAGAGGCATGCTGTTCTTTTAGCAGACCGATTTGAATAGGAATAGGCTTTGTTTCTTGGGTAATCCAGAGGAACTCCAGGCACTGCCATCCCCAAAGCATTTTGGTGGATAGTGGGAGATTTTCAGCATTTGCTGAAGTAATCATGGATCAAGGTTTTCCTGTGTGAACAAGGAAGACTAAAGAGTTACACACTGTAATATTAACAAAGGGACTGTCTTGGTCACTTGGTATCAAGGGAACTAGTGGTTCCTTTTCCTGGCTGCCCTAATGCTCTTTTTGCCACACAGGTGGTGGAAGTAACTTGTGATGTATCTGGGGGCATAGGAGGATTGGCAATTTGTACATCCACCTGCAGTCTTGGTGAATGAGGAACATCAACTTCATAAGGAGCAGGTTGATCATATGGTGGAGGGGGGCAGAAGGAATCAGAAGTCAGTCATCATCAAAAGAATCCGGTTGATTAGCTGTTAAAGGATATAGACACCAGGTATGGGATTTTTCTTCTGCATATTTGTGTAATATATTTACTGATATCCTTCCATATCACTGTTGCAGTATTCTTCATTGAAGGGATCTCCTGGCAAGGATAGCCCAAAGTATGATCAGTATACCAAAGCCTTTATATTTTATAGGTGCCATACATCACATGTATGCTCCCCACATAGTGCATAAAGGTGACATACCTACGCAAATACTCAAGAATTTCTTTGCCTTCGGTCCAAGTACCTTTATTGAATGTCAGTCTGAATGTCAAGTATCCTGTTGGGGTTTCTTTATTTTTTCCCATTATTGTTGTCACTTGTGTTCATGTTATCCCAGAAGGTAAAATGTCAGTGTGGGAGGCAGATTTCCCGTAAAGACCATCACGTCCATTGTATTTTTTTTTGCCTGGGGGTTTCCCATGACCATACACAGTGCTCTATCTGTCAAGCATTTGTCCCTAAGACTCTTCATAGTCATTTATCTTTCCTCTCCGTATATTTTGAGAACCATTGTCTTAAGTCATTGGCTCAGGGTGCTGTGGCAGAATCTTCAAATCCCGAGAGACAGCTGTATTCTAAGAAGGCCAAACATCTAGGCCTGATCTGCTTGCTGTCCAGCCTCCACCAGACATCGCTGGTGAAGCTATTGAAATATCTGGTGCTTGAATCAGACTCCCCTGCATTGACCCCATCGAAGGCTGGCATAAATCAAAGTTCTTGCACATCCTCTGAGGCTTTTCAAAGGTCTGCTCAGGACATTGAGGGGGAATCATGGCTGATTATTTCCGAGGAGGGTTCCTCAAATCTTAGCTCTGGAAGAGATTTCTACTGCACTCATTGAATCCCATCAAAGGGCTGAGCCAGAGAGGGTTATTAGGTAGTTGTCGAGCTACAGAAAAAGCAGAAGACAAAACACATTTCTCCTATTGTTAAATAGCCCCAATGTGAATGGCAGGATTTTTACTTGGGGCCTGTTCAATGTCTTGATGACCTTAAAGCCTCCTCAAGGGGTGTCAGACCCTCCTCCCTGGTCTTCCACAACTGTTAAGAGGACAAGGGATTTAGAATTCTCTGATGAGGATCTAGATTCTTGGGAGGAATCCTTTGCATACTTCTGTCAAATTCCTTCTGCTCTAGACTATGGCTCAGAGGAAGAGAATTCTTTGAGCCCAGATTCTGCCTTGAAAGAATTATCCACTAATGCTCATATGATGGAGTACTTTAAGTGAGATTGCTGCTAGATCTCTGATATACAAAAGAGATGCAATGAGCTTTTACAAAAGGTGTCACCTAAGTCTTCTGCAGTTCCTCCTGTTCTGGCAGCACTTTTGAACACCTTCTCTGCCGCCTCTGTAGCTCCTGACTCACCCACTAGCCACAAAGGAGTGTGCTAGATTCTATAAGATACCCGAGGACTACAAATTTTTGTTTAAATGTCCTTCTGCTGATGCTTCTGTGGTTTCAATCTCAACAGATAAGCCTTCTAAACTTCTGCCTTTTTCTACAAAGCTCCTTTCTTCTGATAAGGATAGTAGAGTTATGGAGATGTTGGGTAAAAAAAAAGTATATACTGCTGTCACTTTGTCATTTAGGGCCATTACAGCTTCATAGGTAGGTATTAGGCTATTGACCCATGGGCCTATGTAAGCCTAGCCAACATGTTCTCTGGCTTTCAACACCAAGAAGGTTATTTTCCTGTGCCCCTGTTGAGCAGAGCCACAGAAGTGATCCCTGGGGTGAATTTCCTATTTCCCATCCACTCATCAAGATTTCTCTTGAAGAGTGCTAATGAGGAACTCTGCTTGACATAGATAGGTAGCTTGTTCCAGAGTAGGTCTCTGGGACAGGAATCTATCCCTCCACCATGTTCTGTAGGTTCATAAAACCAAACCCACATGACCAGGTATATCTTGGCTTTCTTTTCTCAGGTGGCTAAAATGGTGTTTGATCTGCCTGATATAGGTCTGCCTGATATAGAAGGGAAATGTCTACTTCCCAGTTCAATCATCACTCCATAAAAATGCAGTTAAGATGCTACATATGTCTCGTCCAGGGCTGCCTTTGGTTCTGTGATAAGGTGTTATTCTTGGCTTTGTCTATTGGCCTTGTTCCTCTGGATAACCCTGTTCAAGTCCCTACAGAATAACAGCAAGCCCATGCAGGAACACAAGCATATTTTTGTCTTTCCATACCCAAATTCCAGAGGAATTACCCTTCTAACTCTGTCTTTGTCCACAGGTAGATTAGTCAACCTCCAGGTAAGGAGGAGTCCAGGCATATTTCTCTGGGTAAGTCCAGCCAGACTCCTCCTTCTCAGAAGTCTTTCTTTTAGGACAACGCTGTTTCTATTTAACATTTTTGCTCCTCTTCCCCTCTACGAGGTCCCTTTGTTTCTCTGCCTTTCTCTCTCATTCCCAAATTGGCAACAGATCACCTCAAATCGTGGATGCTGCCTATCATTTGTCAGGAGTATTTCATGATATGGAAATCTCCCCCCACACACACCTTTCCTGGCATTCCACAACGTCCATTAGGCCAACTCCGTCTATTTCCAGAGGTCTTGCAATTCCTTTTGGGTCAGGTCACCATTCAACCTGTTCCACTCACCCAAGTAGAAAGAGATGTTTACTCCAGGATGGTTTTGTTTCCTCAGAAGGAAGAGACATGGAGAACAATTCTGGATCTCTCTCTCCTTGACACCTTTCTCAAGGTCCCTTCTTTCAGGATGCTCTCTCTTCTGACTTTATTTCCTCTTCTTCTTCCTCAGGCCTTCTTGGTCTGTCTATACCTCAAGGATGCCTATCTTCACATCCCTAGTCACCCTCTATTCAGCAAATGTATACGTTTCTCAGTTTTTTCCTCACATTTTCAGTTCTCTGATTTGCCCTTTGGCCTTTCTACTGCCCCCAAGAGTATTCACCAAATACCTCACTCCTTTCATGCATTTTGCAGGCATAGAGACACAGAAATTCCTTTAACTAGATGAGCTGCTTATTCATGCATCTTCTCCCAACAGTCTTGTACAAGATCTTCACTGTACCACTTGTCTCTTACAAAGTCTGAGGTTCACCATCAGTCTCAAGAAGTCTGTACTTATGCCCTCCCAAGACCATATTTTTTCTTCGTTACAAGCTTCAGACCATTCCTATTGGGCCTTCCTTCCTGTTCCTAAATTACTGTCTCTGACAGCCTTCTTCCAGTCTCTTCTTTCTCTGTCCTCTATCATGGCCAGGGAGTTTCTCAGTATTCTGGGGTTTATGGCCTCCACCATTCCAATGCTTCCTCTTGCCTGACTCCATATGAGGAAGTTGCAGTGGTATCTGAAATCTATGTGGCTTCAACACTGCCAACCCATAGAGCTTCCTGTTCATTTGCTTCCTTAGCTCAAGTTCTAGTGGTGAATTAAACAAATTTCTCTCAATCCGGGCCTGATGTTTTATGGTCCAGTTCCAACCCAATAACTGTTCATGGACACATCAGACCTGGTGTTGGGTGATTCTTGTGGCCCTCTGAAGGTTCACGGTCTCTGTCCTTTTCATCAGAGGTCAGACCATATCAATGTAAAAGAGATGAGGACTCTGACTCTTGCTCTACAGTCCCACTGACAGTCTTTGCAGACAATACCACCATAATGTGGTCTATCAACAAGCAGAGGGAACAAGGTCTTATCTCCTTTGCACACTGGCTCTTTAGGCCTGGGCTCTAACTATCCATTATTAAGTGACTCTTCAAGCAGTTTAAATTCCTTCAGAGCACACTGTATTGACAGACTCTCTGAGCCAGTCCAGAACACAGGCCCACAAATGGATGCTTCACAGTGATGTATTCCTGGACATTGTCCATCAGTGGGGTATTCCTCGGGTAGGTCTTTTTTGTCTCCTCTATACACAGACAACTTCCTTTTTTCTCTTCAAGTTTACCAAACCCTTTTGACTTGGAAAGTGGATTCTTTGTCTTTTCCTTGGAAGGGAATGTTTCTGTATGCCTTTCCTTTGTTGTCAAGGGTTCTGCACAAGATCAAACAGGACTAAGCCAAAATCATGCTGGTAACTCCCTTTTGGCCCAGCACTGGTTCCCCCTCCTTTTTCATCTGGCTAAGAACAATCACCACAATTTACCTCACTGGGTGGATCTTCTCACACAAGACTAGGGATCTCATACATCATTTGTCCACTCTTCATATGACACTGTGGTGATAGGGTTTTAATCCCTTTTAGGCACTTCTTTTCTGAGGATGTGCTGTGGGTTCTGCAGGAAACAAGGAAACCCACTACCAGAAAATCATATGTCTAAATGGAAGAGATTTTCTGTTTTGGACCTCTCTTGTCATCAGGATCCCTTCTCAGTAGGGGTTCCTTTGGCTCTTTTCTATTTGTATGATCTGCTCCATGCTGGCTTGGCATATTCTTCAGTCAAAGCTAACCAATCAGCTATCTCTTCTTGTCTGCCTTTGAACCCTCATTTGGTCTCTTGGATTGAGGCCAAGCTTTCTTAATGGCTTCATTCATATCAGGCCCCCGAGAAATTGTATTCCTCCTCCTTGGGTTCTCAATTTCATTCTTAAATAATTGACTTTTGAATCTGCTAGTTCAGCTTTCTTGCAATTTTGTACTTTTGTTGTCTCCTCACAGTAAGACGCTGTCCGGTTCGCTTCTCAGCTAGAGCGTCTTCTGCGTGGAGACATGCATGAATGGGCGTACCTTCGTTGAAGGTTGTGCATCAGGGCTGGTAACTCGGCACGTAAAAATCAACTACCAATCATTAGCGGACCAGAGTTCCACTGTGGCGACCCCTAAAAGCTGAAAGACACAACATTCTGTTATTAGCTTTTACTTTGGCCAAGAGGGTGTCTGAACTCCAAAGTGTTATGGCTATCTCCCCTGTTTTAATTTTTTTACAGAGACAGGGTGCCTGTTCATACTAATCCTTCTTTTATGCCCAAGGTGGTTAATGAGCTGTCCCTTAATCAGTCTATCCAGCGTCCTTCCTTTTTTCTTTCTTTGCATTCTGCTACTGAGAAGGTTCACCACACCTTGGATTTTCATAGGCAGCTCAGATATTGTTTGCGTAAAACAAAGGTTATTCGCAAATCTGAGCAAATTTTTGTTTCTTTTCATCCCAGGACTTTGGGTTTAGCTGTTTACAAACAAACCATCTGCTCCTGGATCTCTAAGGTCATTTCCTTTTGTTATTCTTTTCCTGGCAGAATTATTTCTTCATCTGTAAAGGCACATTCTACTAGGGTGGTTCCTTCTTCTGGTGCCCTTTTCAAGTGTTTGGACACCAGTTCCATCCTTGAAGATGCTCACCCCGGGGATCACGTCAGTCACCCTGCTAGACAGGGGTCCAGGGAAGTAAATAATGTGGGAAGAAATAGCCAGGGAATTGTTATGGCTAGGCTTGTATAGGCCCTAGGGCTGATAGCCTAGTGGCAACCTATGAACCTATGCTACATGGTGGCCTGTTCATACCTTTATTAAGCATTACAAATTAGATGTTGCTTCCAGGGTGAGGGTGCTTGTTTTACCAGGGCTATCCTGCATGGGTTTGTAGAGGGTTCCTCTGTGCCTTCCTCCTCCCAGTTGTCCTCCTAGCTCTTGTACTCTTCCCTTCAGTGAAGAATACTGTAACAGTGTTATGGAAGGACATAGTACAGTTGTGTAAAATCTTACCATAACAGTAGATGTCCTTCTCTTCATTTTTGCAGTATTCACTTCCTTCCGTCTTCTCCCTTCTGTTATGTTTCTTGCCCCTGCCTTTGTTACCCTCCTGGCTAAGGAGCTTTTATTTCCTTTTCTTTCTGAACTTTTGTCTAGATGTATGTGTTCCTTATTGTCCATGGGGGTCTTTTCTCAATCCTGGGGTAATTCAATTTCAAGTATTTGTGTCTGTAGGTCACCTTTATGCCCTACATGGAGAGCATATTTGTAATGTGTGGTACCTATAAAATGTAAAGGCTTTGGTATACTAGCTGGACATTGGGCTATCTTTGGCAGGAGAGCCCTTCAGTGAAGAATACTGTAAAAGTGAAGATGGGGACATCTACTCTTGTGGTAAGATTTTATACACCTTTATATTAGCCGCCTGTAACTGTGTTTTCAATCTAGCTGTATTGTATTTCAGACATCTAAGTACAGATTCCTATGTCTTATTTTTAGATTCTTGCCTGTCATTAAAAGCTAACCAACAAGAGGCAGTTACTTTGTTGCCTTTCTGTTTCAGTTTCTATTTAAGATTTTCTAGAACTTTCTTATCAAAAGGTCTTCCCTCTGGGAACTGTAATGCACTATCATTTTCAGTGAGCGCAGACCATTTTACCAAGTAATTACAGCTATCTTGACCATACTTATTAAACACATGCTCACTGGAGTCCCAAACTCTGGCTCTTTTAATATACCTATATTGGCACCCACTGTATTGTCCAAATACAGTAATATATGACCCACACTCTAGAGTGGATAGATATGTAACTATGATTATAAGTCTACTCTCATGCTAGTAAAGAATACTCTCTGTTCCTTAATTAATTTTCTTTTAGGTTAAAACCCACTCTCATACATATGAAGAATACCCTGTCCTTGATACTTGGATTAAAATCCATTTACATTCAATCTAAAACATTTTTTATCTTGTTAGTTAAATGATTATCTGCCTCATCCAATTTCCCGACTCTCATACAATGTAATACACTCATACTGTTGTATCTAATGACGATGTTGTTAGTAAAGCTTACCTGCAGGGACTCCAAACTGATGAAGGTGAAAGAAATAAAACTATGCATTGACACAACAGAAGTTTCCTGGAGAGAAAACCAGACACAAGTGGGCCCTGTGCAATTTTTGCTGCAGTAATCCACAAATGGCTCAAACAAACTGAGATTTCACAGCACCAAACTGTTAAGGTACCAACATAACTTCAAATAACAACAGTTCAGCACAGAAGAATTGTCTCATTTATTGCAGAGAACTCAAGTTATGTGAGAGACAAGACAATTAAGGTCCTCTCTCCCAGAATACAAAAAGCTTCATTCTATTATTTTCATCTCAAAGCAACTATATTGTAACTATTATTATTATTGTAACTATCTGTACCTTTCCATATTATGCACAAGTTCCAAATTCCATGGTAGAACTTTCTACAATAGTCATATTGGCCAGAAATAAATCATCAAAAGCAGACTAGTTGTCAGGAATCCACCATGAAACAAAACACAGACATTAAGCATTTTTCTTTTCATTTGCACTTCTTCCTTCACAGATTTACTAAATAATTTTATCTTACAACACTCAAAATATCACCATAACAAAAGAGGTAACACATTAGAAGCACATACCTCATTGTTCAATTACTAAGATAGGTTTCCATTTCACAGAGCATCAAGTCCTAATGCTGAATTGTCATTAGCTGCATCATAAAGTCTTAATGTTGAATTAACATTAACTAAGCACACTGTCCATTAGTCGGTTCACCAAATAAGTGGGTGATCAGCTGCTTATGCAAAACTCTGGATAATGTTTTTAACCTCCTTTAGAGCCCCCTGTTACATAGTGCATGACACTAAGTGAATGATAATTTGACTCCAACCTGCAAAATACTTGTAATGCTTCTCCTTTGTGTGCTTCCACTGTGTCAGTGCAGAGCTGTAGGTTGCCTTCTGGTACCCAAAAAGTTTTGCTTTCTAAATAAACCAAATACTTTGGGTTTTTCTCGAGACTGGATTTTAATATAAGTAGTTTACAAAGTCTGCTTGGACTTCCTTCAATTTTTACATCATAATTGATAAAAATCCATCTTCCTGTACATTAGTAATCCTGAGCCATATAAATGCAGCTTCATTAAAAGCTACCTGCTTTGACTATGCTGGTGTGGAGACTGTTGCTTTCTTACCATTTTTATCATCTATTAATTTTCTCATACCCACTTTATGCCTATTCATAGGAGAGGGGTTCCTGGAACCTGTCCCCACACACAGTGGGTCTTAGGCAGAGAAATACTTTTTAATGGGATGCCAGTTCATAGCAGGATGCACATTATATATATAGCCAAAGTTCAAAATTTAAGAAATAACCGAATGGATCTAGCCTTCAGATTAGCCAGCTCAGGTTACAGGGCCTTGTGCTGAGGTCACCTACCTTTAATCCATCTGTCACCCAAAGATTCTAATGTTACACGCGCTAGGTCATTTTCTAAGTCATCCATTTTCTCCTTTTAGCTGAAATTGTTTTATTATGAACCATACTGCGTGAATGGGCATACCTTTGTTGAAGGTTGTGCGTCAGGCCTGGCAAGCTGGTACGTAAAAATCAACTGCCAATCATTAGCGGACCGGAGTTCCGCTGTGGCGATCCCTAACCGGGAAAAGCCGAAAGACACAAACAAACTGCGCTGCTACTGCACATTCACATCATTCAGCTACTACACATTTGTATTATGTGCATGTTGCTGAGCTTTGAAATACAGTCAAGTCAGAGCTGATTCAAGATCCTCTTTGCTCAATACATAAACTGAAAAATGCAAAACACTTTTCATATGTAGCTACAGGTTTTTATAGGTCCTCAAGGACCGCATTATGCTGTTTTTCCTGTTGCATTATGCTACATTCCACCTTTCACATATTCCATTTAAGATCAGATATTAGTTTTTATACATTTGTTAATTGGGGAAGCCCACTGGATACAAGTGTTATTTTTCAGTGATGAAGTGAGATCACTGCCCGGTTAATTGGCATGCTCAATTTCACACAGTAGGCAAATGGAAGTGATCCTCTATCTAAATAAAATTGAAATCATGAGGAATTGACAAACTCTCACAATGTTAAAACGATCAGTGCAAGTCTGACTTAAGGATAGCAAGAAGACATACATGTCAGAGGTGAGCTCAGTAGTCACTTACCTACACAGTTGGTGCGGACAAGTTGGTTATCTACTGCTTCTGCATATTAGTGCTGCACCTGTACAGTGCAAATTCCAAAGGTGAATGCAAATGAAAGGCCGCATAATTATTTGATAGTTTTAATCCTTTAGATATTCTTTGGTCTGTAAGTATTAATTGAAAGTAGTACTTCCTGCATCAAGCAAATATCCGAATTGCACCACAGTGGTAATTATCTTCCAGAATCCAAAGGACATACCCACAGGTGCCTCATAATGCCTTTCAAAGTGGGTATAGAGTTATACCCTTACTTTGTCTACAGCCATGTGAGTAGCATCTTTCATAGCTGCTGCATCCTTAACAACTCACCCTTAGAGTTATAAATCAAAGTTTCATAGTTTTGCTGCTTATTCACAAAGGCAGGAATTGTCCTTCTGTTTATAAGAAGCAACAAGTCATCACTTAAGGACACAGATATAGCCAACAGACTTGTTACTTTCAGTTGAGGGCAAACTCATTGAATAATCTGTTTTGTGGAGTTTACCAACTTTAAACATAGTGTGATCCCACAGAAAGCTTAAGTAATTGGGGCTGTGTGATCAGAAAAATGCAGCCTTCTCCTACAAGACCTCTTTGAAGTATAATTTTACAGGATGGACACTGCAAAATAGACTTGTGATAAGTTTGGTTCGAGGGAATAGGACATCCATTAATAGTAGCTCATATATGTTCCTCTATCCTTAAACATATGTATGAAAATATCTGCAGTACTAAACAAGTGCTGTACAAAAACAGTTTGCCTCCAAAAGAAATTAATGAAAACCTTCCACTAATTTATTTATTTGCTTAATTATTTGCATTTGTTAATCAAGAATGCCTAGATGGTAAATCCTATTTTCAGTGGAGTCCTGTGAATGTAAATCTAAATAAAAAATGACAGCAGTAATGTAACAAAATTATCTTAAGGAAAAGAGTGATATATACATGGCAATGGACGCTAACATGAATAACTTTGAAAACAAAACACCATGATTAAATCACAAGTAATTTAGTAATTATCACCCTATGTATATGTATGTGTGTATGTGTGTGTATATATATATATATATATATATATATATATATATATATATATATATATATATATATATATATATGTGTGTGTGTGTGTGTGTGTGTGTGTGTGTCTGTGTGTGTCTGTGTCAGATGCTCGAGTTTTCAGAAACTCGAAATTCATATGGTCGAGACCATATGATTGACTTTCCGAAAACTCGGACATCAAAAATAGACAAAAATCTACCTTTTTAAGTTTTTGCAGGGGAGCAAGCCCCCCCTGCCCTGTCACACCTTGTAAATTATATATACCAACTCCAAAGTCGTACTACAGTGAGAAAAAGGGTACATTTCCTGAGCTGCACAGTCCAGCAATCACCATTCAAAAGCTTTGGGTTTTCAAAACCTCGATCATATGGTCTTAACCGTATGAATTTTGAGTTTCTGAAAACTTATTCAACTGATAGGGACCTCTCTCTCTCTCTCTCTATATATATATATATATATATATATATATATATATATATATACACACACACACACACACACACACACACACACACACACACGTAAAGTACAGCATGAATGGTAGATCAAATCTTAACCTGAGCTGAATGTTAGTATATTCAACAACATGGTGGTGATTTAGGGTTATAAGTGAGTACTTGGCTGACAGAATGCAAGCTGCAGTGAATAACCATACTCAACGCTAGGTAAGACACACCATGATGATACATGTTTTGTGATAGTCTGAGTGTTCTGATCTTAATCTACAGATGTAGAAAAAGTGTCTTTCTCTAATTTGATTTAATCTCCCCTACTTACTGTTTTATCTTTACTTTTAATTTGTTGTATAATGCAGAGAAACGGTGCAAATTCCAGGCTCATCAAACTTGTGAATTGTTGTGGCTTACCCGAAGAGGATCTGGTACATTTATTAAATGTCTGTTTCAGTGAAACTTTATGTATATCCATTAGTTACAATTAACAATGAACTCTTCACTGTGCTGTATTATTTTAGATTTACAGTATAACTTACAATTGCAGCAGTAACTTTTCTACATTGCTCTGAATATTACAACACATCTGTTTCGCTGCATCGTCCCTTTTTTCAAAGGGTATCTGAAATGAAAATGTGGCATTTATCTTCAGTGCTACAGATACTGCTATTTACTTGGTCATGTAGTCTGGTAGGGAAGGTTGTGGAATTCTTCACCTCATACAAGAGTCCAGGAAGGAAGATGATAGTATGGCAACTTAGGCTAAACCATTTTGATATACATCATGCAATGACCTTATTCTGGATGTGCTTTTCCTGTGCTGATACTGTAAGAGAATTCGTTATGCTGCATTGACCTTTTAAGAATTGTGTCTGAGCAGAAATCACCTTCTAGTGCAGGTATGGGCAATCAGGTCAGCATGCCATGGAGTATGGTGCATGAGGGTGATTCAGTCACCTAAAATAGTGGATGGCTTGCGTTTGCTATCCACTGCCTCTGCAAATTAGAGAGATCTGGTTGGCTGCTTAGCTTCTCCATATGCACACACAATTATGGCATTAAATATATTTACTTACTCTTCATTGATTGTGTTACTTGCAGTAGTAAGTCACATGTTTTGATGGACAGCCAAGGTGTTACTTGTATAACCAGGCATAATTTGGCCAGGACACCAAGGAAATTCATCTGCCTTTTTTTTTTTATTGGCACGGCACTATAGAGTGCCCTTTCTGCAGGAGTAATCTATTTACATGTATTACAATGGAGAGAACAATAATGCCATTGAGCATATAATGCATATTACATAACTGAATTGAGGATCTGGTGCAATGGACTGAAGTTAATGATTCCCATAGAGCTACTTTGGCAAACCTGTATAGTGCCATTATGCAGCATATTACTGTTGAAGTAATGAATACTGCTGAGTTAACTTCAGAGATGCGGAGTTGTGATAAGATGGAAGAATGGTCTGACACTTCTAGTCAGTCTCATATTGATGGTGATGATGATGATGATGAAGAGCAGGAGGAGGGGGAGCAGTACACTAATGAGGTTCAAATGAAGGCAGGCCTCAGAAAAAATACAAGCCAGCATTCATTCATGTGGGTAGCTCATGAAGGCAATAAAAGTAAACTGAACAATGAAAGGGAGCATCTTCTGTGTTTCATGAGAAAGCCCTATGACAAGAAACTTTTCTGGGAGTAATGAAGTGTGACCTTTGGGGTTATTGAGCAGTGCATGCTATCATTAGTTAAGGAAATTAAGCAATGAAATGCCTTAGGAAAGCAATGAATGTTTTTGAAGATAGGAAAATTAAGTCACCTGCAGCTAACATGTCTATTTGTAACTTGCTACTATGAAGACAAAACATATAAATCCAGTTAAAGAATGACACCATCATGCTGTGTAATTAAATGACACTGTGGTTGAGCTGCAAAATGATGAGAATGAACTAATGAATTACAAAAAAACCCTCTATGGTGTTGCTGAGAAGTTTTTAAATAGACAGTACAAAGCTATTACATATTCCTTATGTAATGTTTTTGTGAATGAATCAGATGTATCATCTATAATACTGCTGTGATAAATTGGGTCATAGATAACTTGCAAATGTAAAATATATAATTTAAGAGACCTTGGAAAAGATATAAAAAGGAATGCACTAAATTTGAAGACAAGGAACACTGCTATTTCGTTGACAAAACAGACTATGCCTTTACAGGAAGAATTTGAAAAGGTAGGGGTGGAGGCCGTGGGTTTACAACAAGAAAATGAGATACTTATTAAATCTAAAATAGTGCAATTGAAAGAAAACATTCAAAAACTGGAAGTAAGACATGAATTATTTTAAGGGTAAAAGTATGGGATCAAGTGAGGGAGAGAAATGCTAATTCATTTGGTTAGAGAGTTATAAAGAGAAAACAGAATGGCAGGTTAAAGAAAAAAGTGATGAATCTTAGACATGGTAATGTATAAGATCTGACCATCATGATTACAAATGTGAAAAAATTAAGTCAAACATTCAAAGGTATATTTTACAATGTCATGTAAAATAAATACATATTTTTATTACAGGACAATAGTTTATCCTTAAGTATGAGAGACATGTTTAAAACTGGTTGAAACTTAGGAAAGAATAATATGAGTTGCCCAGTTACAGGTATGCATTATATCATATGCAAAAATAACATTAATGGTGCCTACAATTATTTTAATTGGTTGGTAAGGGAAGTCATGCTTTTTTGGAATGAGAGAGAATATTCAGATATTGCTAATCTGTTTTACAAGGAAAACAAAATTAGGGTTCTGAATTATATATTGATTAGACATGGATAGGTAACTTTCTGTGATACGTGGTCTTACAGACATCCATGATTGCGTATGATGACTCTTTATATGACTGATAAAATATGCTGTATTTGCAAAGGTAGAACCTTATTAGCAAATGAAATAATTTGGAAAAAGTGTGAGAAGAGGAAGAAAAATGAAAAAACATGGAAAAATGTATAGATAAGAAATGGGATCTTGCAACTTAAGGCATGATAATTGAACAAAGGAAACAAATAAAGAGAAGAGGAATTTTGCAGTAATTTGATTTAATCTGTAGTCCAAATATAAGTGAGAATGGATGTACAAGTATATATATATATATATATATATATATATATATATATATATATATATATATATATCTTACTTGACAGGATAGTGACAATTTTTCTTGGAAACTGAAAAACTGAAAGAGAACTTTTTTATATTACTTAAAATCAGAAGCTGCATCTTTGTCAAACAGCCAACTTAAAGCAAAAAGGACAATTCAAAAAATAACTTTAATAAAGGACTAACATCTTTGTGTTATTAAACACTCTCAGATGGAGTAGGGGTGGAGGCTCCTTGCTCTTCTGAGCTGAGTATCCTTCTTGTTTTATGTTTTAGTTTAGATATTTTTCAAACAGTATTTTATGTTTTCTGATAAACATGCTTTCTTGTAACTGGTTTGTCATAATGTTCTGTATATGTATGTTTTGTCAATTATTATATTCTTATTTCACCATTATTTAAAAGTATATCATCATGGATGTGTAACTATTTTTATTGCTGATAGCTTTTTTTTCTGGGTCCCTTCTGCAAATGGGCCCTGGCCTGAAAGTGCTAATCTGGGTAACAAAATATAAATAAATAATAAATATGCTGAAATAGCACATGACAATATTTGGAAGAATTTAGATTTGATATGAAATAATTCCTAGCTATGGAATAATTACTGTTGTAGAAGACAATTTTTATTAGCTGAACAAACTCGGGGCTCATCTCAAGAAATAACATGAGGCTAGACTGCAAATTAAATATAAAAAAAAAATAAAACTGTACAATCAATGGCTAAAACATGGCTATAAACATAAATTTATTGCAAAACAATTAGGATTAGTGCTTTTGCTTTTAAAATGCTTCTTCAAATCTAAAACCAAGTATGAAAATGCACTATTTAAAATCAAAGTAATCAACGCAAGGCCTTATAAAAATATCAGCCGATCACAAGCCAGAATCAATAAAAAACTCACCATGCCTTCAAGGCTGGTTTTAAAGGTATCAAACCATTCAACCCAAGAACCTTATCACCTTGCAAGGTTGCTATCCACTTCATCTCTGCAACCTTAGTGTTGTTTACAATACTGCTACCTCTCATGTTCTTTACTAATAGCTCTAAAACCATGAAGCTAAAGATATGACATGGATGCACTGCAATATGTTTCATAAGAGCATTCTGCATGTTACCATTCTGTATATCACTCAAATGTTTCAGTATGCGCAGTTTAAACATGCAGTTTGTTTTTCCCACATAAAAATGACTGCATTTTTCATACATTGCAATGTGAACCAAATCTGAAGTTTTACAGTCAGCATAAATTATTGGTTCAAACTTCTGGACAAAATAATTTTGGCTCACAATAGATCTATAAGCCTTGCAGGACTGGCAAGGAAATGTGCTAATCCTACAAGATCTACTATCTATTTTGACATTTGTTCCATAACACAATCTCCTCCTTAGTGACAGAGAATTCTTAAAACAAAAACTGTGTTTGTCTCCTACAATCTTTCCAATGTTATCATCAGAAGTTAACATTTGCCAATTCTTCTTTATAACAACACATATGACACTGACATCACTGGAATATGTCAACGTCAAGCTGCTTCTGTTCTCCTCTCTTATGGGTCACTGTGCTCTGTCCTTCTACAGAAATATGGCTTCCCTCTCCTTGTTCTCATTGTCATCACTTTGTCACAGGAATCATCCAAATCCTTAGTGGAATATCCTATCTTCATAAATTCTCCTTTCAAACTCTCCATTGCCAAAGCAAAATCTTCATCTCTAGTATTAAGTCTCGAAGCCCTCAAAAACTGTCCATTCAGCACATTCTTGTAAATGTGTCCTGAGTGCATAGGTTCATAGGTTCATAGGTTCATACTAGGCTATCTGCCCGAGGGCATTTACTTAGTATGGGGAACTATACCCATTATTTTGCTGTGCCTCTGTCGAGCAGTGACACTGAGGTAATCCCCATCCATTGGTCAAGATTTCTCTTGAACAAGGCCAGCCTCACATATAGAGTCTTTGGGTGATGAATCTATTTAAGTCTCCCACCCTGTGGCTCTGACGGATCTAGATTTTGAGGTGAAGCATATTCATCAAATCTGGGTTTGACATGGCCTTGTATGTTAGGCAAAGGTCACCTCTGAGCAAAGCGTAAGCGACTGAATAGAGCTGGAGTTCTTTCAGTCGGGCAGCATAGGACAGATGTTTGAGACCCTTTATCCTTTTGGTGAGGAACTTTTGTGGCCTCTCCAGCTGCTGCAAGTGTCGGGTCAGATACATTCGAATGGGGCATTGTACTCAATCATTGGTCTGATGAGTGATGAGTATAGGAGACTATGACCTCCTTGATCTAGATGAGAATCCCTTCATGATAAGGTGGGCAATGTAGAAGGTCTTCCTAACTACTTTAGCTACATGGGTGTCGAATGATAGACTACTATCAACCTGGGTCCCCAGGTCCCTGATAACTTCTTCTGTGCTCAGTGGATTGCCACCTATTTGGTAGCTATTTTGGCATTTAACTTTAGGCCATGGCTCTGGCACCAGTTATCCATTTCTGTGAGACCCTTCTGAAGGATATCTGTGTCAGATGTGTTTTCTACTATCAGTTTGCAGTCATCTGCAAACTTTGTCAAACAAGAGTGGGCCCAGGACTGAGCCCTGTGGTACACCACTTGTGACAGGCTTTGAGTCTGACATGGCGCCAGCAACTCTGACCCTGTGGGTTCTGTCACTCAGCCAGTTTGCAACCCATCTTGTGATGTATGGGTTAACATTTAAGCTGATGAGTTTTTCAATGATACCGGTAGGCTGTATGGACTGCCTTTCCTCATCAAAGTCAACCAAGTTTAGAAGGCATGATCTGCCTTTGACAAAGCCAAACTGGGATGGATCCAAAGTCTGCAAATTCCTATGTCTTTATTTATGAGGTCCATTATGATCCTCTCCATGGCTTTGCAGATAAGGCTTGTCAAGCTAATGGTGAAGTGGGACCACAGTTGCAGTGCGCCACTCCCTGGGTACGTATCCAGAGGTAAGACTATGATTAAACAGCTGTCCTAGCTGTGGGTTTAATTCCTCATTGAGGGACACCATCAGGTCCCATGGATGCTGTGTTTTTGCTTTGGAATATCTCTCCTTTTGGGGGAGGAAGTTTGCACTGAAGCTGTCAGCCAGTATGTTGGCAATGTCTGTAGGATCAGTAATCTTCACATCATTATGAACTAGTTCTGAGCATATCTGGGAGTTTCCTCCCAGGTTTCTTTTGAGTCTTTAGCTATTTTCTCTCAAAATTTGCTTTGGATGATTTTATGAGAGCTCTTAGTTTTTACTTATAGTGATCAAGGGTGTCTTACCTTTTAAGATTTTGCTCTATCTTGTAGTAGCTTCCTCCTTTTGTTGTAGAGTTTGTTTATGGCTGGGGTCCACCAGACTTGGGATTGCCTTATCCATGCAGTCCTGCAGGTGCTGGTAGAAGGCATTTGTCTGTTTTCCACCGCCCGGGGGCTTAAAGGAGAGACCACACTAGTCGCTAGTTCTATGCTAAACACTGTTATTCCAACAATCATTTCTGTATAAGTAAGTTTGCATATTGCCATCTTCATAATAAATAACCTTAACGTCCAAGAAATCCATACTATGCATAGAATAGGACTCAGTAAATCTAAGGAAAGTAATATTATTTTCCAGAAAGCTGACAAAGTCTTTGAGGGTATCTAGAGGTCCATTCCATAACAGGAAGATGTTGTCCAAGAATCATTTATAATATCTAATCTGAGTGGAGAAATCATGTTGACCCATCACTGTGTCAGTTTCCCACCTGGACATGACCACATTGGCATAGCTGTTGGCACAAGGGGTGCCCATGGCTACCCTGGATATTTGCAGATAAAATTCAGTGTTAAAGATAAATACATTGACCTGAAGTTGTCAATCTTCATTTTATCCTTGACCAATGGGTTCAGTTCCAAGAATAGGAACTGTCTCAGCCATTTCTCCAGCAGCACAGGCTAAAAACTCTCAAGCTTCAACTCTACCCACAATGCATCTCTATTTACCCCAGATCTCATTTGCTGCTTTCCTGGACAGATGAGTTTGCCTTCACCCTTGAGCTAAGTGAAATTGTTTTCTTATTATTTCACCTTTTCTTCAACACTAAATTTATTTCTGTAGTTTTTTTCTACCCTTCTCTCCTTATTTTTGTAGCTCTTAATTACCATTGTTGGTAACTTCCTCTTCTCCTGTACACCCTGTGTATCTCTTCTTCTACTAGCCTTGTTGGTAGATAGCTCTCTTTCTATGTACTTTGGTTTATGCTACCCTTTTTCTTTAAAGTTCTTTAAATAAAATCTTTTGACTATTTTCTGTGTTAAAAAAGTTCACGAGTGCTTATTTTTTCTTGTTTAATTCTTCCACACTTCTGATGTGTGTGTGTGTGTGTGTGTGTGTGTGTGTGTGTGTGTGTGTGTGTGTAAACTTTCTTACCTAGTATGGCTGAAAAAAACTAAAGGTCTTTCTGCCTTTAAGAAATGTCAGCAGTGTGCCCACAAAATTCCTTCTTCAGACTCACAGACGTGTGTCTACTGCTTGGGACCACACCACCTGCAAGAAGATTGCAGTATATATGTCATGGCTTTAGACATAGACCGTTAGTAGAGAGAAAGAACAAACTTATTTTAAAAGGTTTAATTCCAAATGCATTCAATGAGGCCATACCTGCTGGGAAAAGCAAAACTGATATCTCATTGCCTTCCTCTTTTTCCTTTTCCTCTGGGAAGGCCAAGAAAAGAAGCATCTCTGAGCCATCTTTTCCAGTGGCGACAGTCAAAAAAGTTAAAACCTCGGTGCCAAAAAGCTCCTCTACTCTGACAGATATTGACACTGCAGTGTCTGTACTGACACCCTCCACTGCTTCTAAACTTTCGACGCTGAGGGCTTCAGTGCAGATTCAAACTCCTATCTTGGTTCCAAAGGTCCAAGCTTCGAGCACTTCTTCAGCATCAACTGATTCAGCACTGATTATTTCTAGTTGGCAAGCATCTAGGTTTCAGTATTCTGCATCCATTGACCCCTTTGCTGGGGAATTATTCAAGGTCTTTTTGCATAAACTCAAGTCTCCCTCAGTGTCCTCTATCTGTTCCACCAAAAGCCTCACAGAGACTGATGGAAAAAATTTTATGGGTGAGAGGAATTTCAGGTGTTACCTCAGCTCCAACTCCTTCAGTTGCCAAGCATTCTTTCACCCTGTTGACTAGTCCTCCTCCAACCTCTTCTGAGGCCGTGGATATTTCAGCTTTGAGTTGTCTGGCATCAGCTGCATTGGTTCCAACAGTCTCCATTACTTGGGCACTGATTCAAGCTCTGAGTTCTTCAGCTCTATTGGATCTGCAGACCTCCCAGGGCCATATCTATCCGGTCAGCCTCGAGGGGCAGGAGTTGACTCCAATTTTTTTCTGAGCTGTCCCTGCACCTTGAGGCTTCAGCTAGGGTTAGTTCGGCACTGGCTTCTTTCTCTAAGGCCGTCTCATATGAGCAGGGAGTGACCATGGCTCTGATGCACTCTATCTTGGTTCTGGGCTCCCTTCCCTCTTTGGGTCAATACAGCTTTCAAGCCTATGGAGAGAGCTTTTGCTGCTTCAGCCACTCAGTTGCCCTCCTCCTCCTCCTCCTCAAAGCATGTTCCTTCCTCAAGTCCAGTTATCCAACCTGCTCCTCCACTGGGCCAGCAAGTGCTGAAACCTCTGGAGACTCAGATACAGAGTCTGTCTTTTTCTGATATCTTACCAGACCACCCCCTGATGAGGTACCTCTGAAGAAAAAGTGCAAGTGGAAGCACTTAGATTCCCTCCAGGAATCCATCATCAAAGATACTGATTTTGATGAAGAGGAAGGGTCCCCAGATCACCCCCTGATGATGTTTCCTTTGGAGACATCCTGGAAATTTTGAAACAGAGGGGTGATTTGAAGTCCCAAAACCCTACCCCTGAGGAATCAGTATATCTGCAGGCTTTTTTCACTCACCAATCTACCTCTTGGCTGACTTTGCCTACTGATGAACTTATTCAGTTGATTGCTTAGCGGGGTTGAAAGATGCCCAACTTCATTGAACCTATCCCTAGGAGGCCAGACAAAATTATATCCCCAATGGAAGATAAACAATTTTGAGCAGAAGGTTTAGCAGTAGATGCCATGGTCATAGCGGCTGCCATGAAAAAGGAACTGGCTGAGGAAAGTTCCTCTATCCATCCACCCAAAAGAGTGTCCCAGACAATGGATAGGTTTGGCAAGCAGATTTATGCTTCATTGACCTTTGTATTACAGTCTGAATTTTCTGACACATTTCACCAGGCTTCAAAGGCATCTGATCAAGGAGCTCTTGGATACCCTCTCAGGACCTGTCTCTGATGAGTTACAAGACAAAGTTGCCTCTCAGTTAGCTACCATAGAGTCTGTATCTAATTTGTCCATGTGGCTCATTGCACATGCAGCTGAAGGGACTACCAGAGCTGCAGGTTCAAGCACAGCCATAAGGTGACACAGTTGGATGTGACTTTGTGGAGCCATTTAAGTCTTCATTCATCAATGCACCCTTCAATGGATCATTCTTGTTTGGCCCAAAGGTTAGAGAGACATTATCCAGGTGTGAGAAGGATGGAAAAACCCTTTCTGTTGTAGGTGTGCATTTTTCCACTCCTCAAAGACCTTCTTCCAGGAATCAGAGTGTAGGTGGAAAAATGTGGTTCAAAAAATCCAGCGTCTCTTTTCAGGACACATGTGGTGGAAGTTCCCCTAGAGCCATGGGGGGATCTCTAATAGAAGACGATGCCTACATGGCAGAGGTGGCCCACAAAATCAGGGTTTCAGAGATTCCTTTTCTGGAAAATCATATCTGCATTCCTGAATGGAGGCCAGATTGCCTTCCCTGGAGGCAGTCGGGGGGCAGGGATTATCCCTGCACCACAACGTCTGACTAGAAATCACATCAGATACTTGGGTGCAGAGGATTATATCCAGAGGTTATGTCATTCCCTTTTCTCTTCACCCTCCCATTTCCAAAAAATCCCCAATGTTTCACCCAGCCAGAGGGAACTAACAGTCTTAGAGATTCAAAGACTGCTAGAAAAAAAGAGTCACCCAAGAAGTTCCACCAGACCATATAGAGGCCAGAACTTACTCAAGATTCTTTTTAGTGCCAAAAAATACAGAGGACTGGAGACAATTTTTGGATCTCAGCCTATTGAACAAATCAGTTTGGCAAACAAAATTCTGGATGGTCATAGTAAAATCCATTCTTCCTTTTTTGGAGAAGGACGACTGGGTGTGGTCAGTAGACCTTCAGGATGTGTATTACCACATAAAAATGGACAAACTTTCCAGAAGGTTCCTCCACTTCAGGCTGGGAGCCAGCCACTATCAGTTCTGAGTTCTGCCCTTTGGTCTCACCACAGCCCCCAGGAGTTCAAAAAATGCATGGCAGTAGTAGCTGCTTACTTGAAATTGCAAGGATTCCAGGTGTTTCCATATTTGGACAACTGGCTCATTACCACTCCAGTGAGGCATCTGTTGATAGTAAGAAGAGATTATGTTCTATAGACTTGTTCAAACCTAGGAATTACTGTGAATTACAAAAAATCTCAATTGACTCCAACTCAAAGTTTATACTTCATGGAAGCAATGCTAAATTTGAGAACTTTCTTAGTCTCCCTTCCACCAATGAGAAAAAATCAGGGAACAAGTTTGAAAGATACCACACAGCAAGAAAGTACCTGCCTGTCTAGTATTACAAGCCATAGGTACAATGGCAGCAGCAATAACTCTAGTTCCCCTGGCAAGATTTCATATGTAAATTCTTCAGTGGCTACTTGCATCACAGTGGTCAATACTTCACCAGCCTATGTCAGATCAGATTTTGATCACCAATCTTTGCAGAAAAGATCTAGCTTGGTGGATGCATTCAGATGACATTCTTCTAGGTTATCCCTTTGTCCCACAGCAACCCAAGGCCATGGTGACCACAGATGCCTCCCAAATGGGGTGGTGGTCATTATCTGGGCAAGACTGTCCAAGGCACTTGGTCCCCCATCGAGACCAGTATGCATATCAATGTCCTAGAAATGAGAGCAGTGCTTTTAGCATTGCAAGCCTTTCAAACTGTTCTCCCTCTAGGAACTATTGCGATTCAAAAAGACAATATGAAGTAGTTTGATACATCAACAAACAAAGAGGAACCAGGTCTTACCCTCTCTACCGGGAAGCACTCAGAGTGTGGCAGTGGGCAATTTCTTCCAACTGATTTCTGATAGCAACGTATATTCTGAGGAGCTCCAATGTGATAGCAGACAAACTAAGCAGGTCTATTCTTCTACCTCAGGAGGAGTCCCTCATTCCCAAAGTGACGGAAATGATTTTTTGTCAATGGGGCCAACCTTGCTGTGACCTCTTCATTTCGCCTCTGAACAACAAGTGCAGCAACATAAGAGATGGCAATATTGTAAACAACACTGAGCTTGCAGAGATGAAGTGGACAGCAACCTTGCAAGCTGATAAGGTTCCCAGGTTGAATGGCTCAGTACCTTTACAACTGGACTTGAAGGCACGGAGAGTTTTTTATTGATTATGGCTTGTGATTGGCTGAAGATTTTATAGGATCTTACATTGGTTACTTTGATTTTAAATGATGCATTTTGATACTTGGTTTCGGATCTGAAAAAGCATTTTATATGTGAAAGCACTAATCTTTTTTTTACAATAAATTTATGTTTATAGCCATGTTGGTCAGTCTGACTTTTTTCATTTTAAATGTAAAAAAAAACAGGAGGATATGGGAAAAGGAATGTAAGCAGCAATAAATTGTTGGGAGCTAGGTTTTATTTTTTTAAATTCTAGTGATTATAACTCATCTATGCGATCACTAGTGTGTGAATGATTATTTTTTTCTGTGTAAGGACAATTTATTTGTTTTCTGTTTGTTAATAGTGTTGGTGGACTGCTCAGAAGACCATTTATAGGCATGTAGCAGATCATAAGGTAATAGTTTAACATAATGCATTCCAGTAATATATGACAGTTGTGTATTAGCTAACTAGTTATTATATTCTTCAAAAGGACAATAATTTGAAGCACTGTATACATTCCACTCTGTGGAAGAAAATCAGCACTATCAAATGTGCTCATATTGTACTAAACAGGAAAGAATAACATTAGTTGCACAAACAATTATACGTAGGCATTATGTCATATACAAAAATAATAATAGTGCAGGCAATTATGAATCTGCAATATTTTCAATAGTCATGTCTGTGAAGGAAACAGAGGGGATGAGGAAGTGATGGGTAGGTATTGTGTTAAGGAGAGGAATGCAGAAGGTCAGATGCTAGTAGATTTTTTCAAAAAGGGTGGGCATGGCTGTGGTGATTACATATTTTCAGAAGAAAAATACACATAGGGTGATGTACAAGAGTGGAGGAAGATGCACACAGGGGGATTATATCCTATGCAGGAGGGCCAGTCTGAAGGAGATTGGAGACTGTAAAGTGGTGACAAGGGAAAGCGTAGTTAGGCAGCATAGGATGGAGGTCTGCCGAATGACATTGGTGATCAAGAAGAGGAGGAGGAGAATGAGGGCAGTGCCAAGGATCAAATGATGGAAGCTGAAAAAGGATAATTGTAAGGTAGAGTTCAGGGAAGAGTTAAGACAGGCACTGGGTGGCAGTGAAAATTTACAGAATAGCTGGGTAACTACAGCAGACTGGTAAGGGAGGCAGCTAGAAAGGTGCTTGGTGTGACATCTGGACAAAGGAAGGAGGACTAGGAGACCTGGTGGTGGAACAAGGAAGTACAGCAGAGTATATAGAGAAAGAGGTTGGTGAAGAAGAATTGGGATTGTCAGAGAGATGAAGAAAGTAGACAGAAGTATAAGGAGATGAGGCGTATGGCAAAGAGAGAAGTGGTGAAGGCTAAGGATAAGGTGTATGGAGAGTTTTATGAAAGGTTGGACACTAAGGAGGGAGAAAAGGACCTGTACTGATTGGCTAGACAGAGGAACCAAACTGGAAATGATGTGCAGCAGGTAAGGGTGATAAAGGATAATGAGGGAAACGTACTCACAAGCGAGGAGTGTGTGTTGAGCAGATGGAAAGAGTACTTTGAGGGGCTGATGAATGAAGAGAATGAGAGGGAGAGAAGGTTGGATGATGTGGGGATAGTGAATCAGGAAGTGCAACAGAGTAGCAAGGAGGAAGTAAGGACAGCTATGAAGAAGCTGAAGAATGGAAAGGCTTTTGGTCCGGATGACATACCTGTGGAAGTATGGAGGTGTTTAGGAGAGATGGCAGTGGATATTTTAACCAGGTTGTTTAATGATATCTTGGAAAGTGAGAGGATGCCTAAAGAGTGGAGCAGAAGTGTTGTGGTACTGATTTTTAAGAATAAGGGTGATGTGCAGAGCTGTAGTAACTACAAAGGGATAAAATTGATCAGCCACAGCATGAAGTTATGGGAAAGAGTAGTGGAAGCTAGGTTAAGAAAGGAGGTGATGGTTAGTGAGCAGTAATATGGTTTCATGCTGGGAAGGACACTACAGATGCGATGTTTGCTCTGAGGGTATTGATGCAGAAGTATACAGAAGGTCAGAAGGAGTTGCATTGTGTCTTTGAGGACTTAGAGAAAGCATATGACAGAGTGCCTAGAGAGGAGTTGTGGTATTGTATGAAGAAGTCAGGAGTGGCAGAGAAGTATGTAAGAGTGGTACAGGATATGTACGAGGGTAGTGTGACAGTGGTGAGGTCTGCGGTAGGAGTGATAGATGCATTCAAGGTGGAGGTGGGATTAAATCAAAGATCAGCTCTGAGCCCTTTCTTATTTGCCATGGTGATTGACAGGTTGACAGATGAGATCAGACAGGAGTCCCTGTGGACTATGATGTTTGCCAATGACATTGTGATCTGTAGGGAAAGAAGAGAACAGGGTGAGAAAACCCTGGAGAGGTGGAGTGGATTGAAGGTCAGCAGCACTAAGACAGAGTATATGTGTGAGAATGAGAGGGAGCATAGAGGAATGGTGAGGATGCAGGGACTACAGTTGGTGAAGGTGGATGAGTTTAAACTTGGGATCAAAAGTTCAGAGTAATGATAAGTGTGGAAGAGAGGTGAAGAAGAGAGTACAGGCAGGATGGCATGGGTGGAGAAGAGTGTCAGGAGTGATTTGTGACAGATGGGTACCAGTAAAAGTGAAAGGGAAGGTCTACAAGAGGGTAGTGAGACTAGCTATGTTATATAGTTTGGAGACAGTGGCATTGACAAAAAGACAGGAGTCAGAGCTGGAGGTGACAGAGTTAAAGATGTTAAGATTTGCACTGGGTGTGACAAGGATGGACAGGATGGACATGATTAGGAATCAGTATATTAGGGGGTCAGCTCAGGTTGGACGGTTAAGAGACAAAGCCAGAGAGGCGAGATTGCAATGTTTAGACGTGCTGAGGAGGGATGTTGGGTATATTGGGAGAAATATAAGGATAAGGATGGCACTGCCAGGTAAAAGGAAGGTTGCCCCAGGTAAGAGGAAAAGAGGAAGGCCTAAGATATGGATGTGGTGAGAGAGGACATGCAGATTGTTGGTGTAGCAGTGCAAGATGCAGAGGACACGAAGAAATGGAAACTGATGATCCACTGTGGCACCCCTAATGGGAACAGCCAAAAGAAGAATAAGAAGAAGATTTTCAATAGCCAGTTAAATATAAGCAATATTGAGGTAGAAATTTGCTGATCAGAAGAATCAAATTATTAAACTAATGCAGTATCAAGAAAAAGTACATCATGAGATCCTAAGAATTTACATTTATTTGGATAGAGCTCTACACCTATTTACATGTACATATGAGGTTGTCAGCAGAATAAGGATATGATAGTATACTGGAGATTTCCCCTTTCCCCATGATTTTTCAACCTCAGAGTTGGTATATACAGATGTAACAGGGAAAAGGCAGTACGAGGGGGTTTGCCCCCTGCAAAAATGCTTTTATTCTCATTATTGTACTCCTGAATGCTGTTCATATTTGAGAGGTTTCACTCATTTATGATCACACTTGTGTGAGGTGATCACAGATTAATCAAATGTTTGTCAGGAAGTCATAAGTTACATACTTTATTACGTAGAAGCAAATAGTATAGAGTATGTTAATAAAGGATAAATTATATTTGAGAAAAAAAACATGGGCAGGGTAATGTGCATTTGAGATTAACAACAAAATAAGAAATAGATGGTTACATAGAGCAGAACAGAATTACTTAACAAAAGGGAGACAAAAAATTGAATAGTCTAGAGCAAAAGGTTATATACAAGTGATGATTACATTGAAATATAGTTACACACTTTAAATACAGATGTTGGTACATGTTATATAACATAAGATTATAGATATTTACATAAACTATACTTACAAGTGAACTACAGATGTTTTACAGATTGTCTTCAGTTAGAGTGAAGTAGAGTTATGTGAGATCTGAGCTGTAAAATAAGGAAGAAAGATAGAGAAAGGAGGAAGGGGATTTATGTAGGATCCTAGCAGGGGCAGGACCAAGAGTTTGATAGGAAGTTTTTTTAGTTCTTTTTTGAAACTATTAATGGGTATGATGTTTCTTATATTATAGGGGAGTTTGTTCCAGGCTTGGGACACTGTGTATTTATATAAGAGTTTGCCATTGTTTTTGTTAGGTTTGTAAATATCGAGGAGATGTTGGTTGGAACTACAAAGTAAATGATTAGGGGTGGAGAATACTAGACAGGCGATAGAAGGCCAGGCGGGCGGCCAGGTGGTGCAGCGGTTAGCACTGTCACCTCACAGCAAGAGGTTCTCTGGTTCGATCCACAGTTAGGGTGCCTTCTGTGTGGAGTCTGCATGTCCTCCCCTGTGGCTGCGTGGGTTTCCTCCGGGTGCTCTGGTTTCCTCCCACATCTTAAAGACATGCTGTAGGTGGATCGGACACTGTAAATTGGCCCTAGGTGTGAGTGCGTGTATGTGTGTGTGCCTTCCGTGGAAGGTTGGGTGCCGGGCTGGCAACTCGACACTGTAAAAATAACTCCATTGCCAATCATGAGCGGACAGGTGATCCGCTGTGGTGACCCCTAACCAGGAAAAGCCGAAAGAAGAAGATAGATGGCCAAGCAATAGGTTTATTAAGTATGGAGTGTGTGATGTGTAACTGGGACAAAAGCAGTTGTACTGAGCAATTAACTTAAAATTTTAAGTCAGAAATGCATGATGGTGGGATTAAAAAATAAAAAGTATTACTGCAGAAGAGATTTAGAGGTATTACAAGTAGAAGATTTATCATGGTATGACGAAACCTAATAGAAATGCAAACATGATTAAATGGAATGTAATGAGATTTCCAACTGCTGATGGTAAGACAGGAAAAGGGATCACGGTATAGACAATTTTGAGTGAGTTAGGAAAGTTAGTGTTCAAAATTTGAAAGATGTCAAGGAAGATAGTTCTCCTGCATAAGATGGGCTGATACAATTTTTAGAAGTAGCAAGTGAGCTGAGAGTTTTCTTGAGTTAATTAAATAGTTTTATAAGAAAGAAAAAGATGCAGAAATGTTTCTGTAAATGTGATGTTTCATTTGTGACAAAAGTGATACAGAGATATTAAAAACTTGGCATAGTTAAATACACAGTGTCCCAAGCCTGGAACAAACTCCCCTATAATATAAGAAACATCATACCCATTAATAGTTTCAAAAAAGAACTAAAAAAACTTCCTATCAAACTCTTGGTCCTGCCCCTGCTAGGATCCTACATAAATCCCCTTCCTCCTTTCTCTATCTTTCTTCCCTATTTTACATGTTTAGCAATGATCAATATAGAATGTAAATAGGCTTGCAGATTGTTATCAGTGACTAACACATGATAAACTATCCACACATGGAAAAGGAGATATGTTAAAGATTTAGTATTATTAAGAGAAATGGCCAGTAGTACAATTTTAGAAGAACTTGAAGACTATTGCTTTTGATTTTGCTAAGGCTTATGACTTTGGTATATGTTGATTTACTCTGTCTACTTTATACAGTACAGCATGCAGTTAGTTTGCACAGATGACCGTTGCATTAACATTTTAAAGACGTGCTAAATTCATTACTCTGATGCAAACACACAAACATTCATCACACTGGTGGCTAGAAAATAAGATTAATGTGAAAAATGTGACTGAACAGCAATGGCATTTGACCAACTCTATTCAATTTAGTCTGTAATGCCATATTAAGATATATTAACATATATATCTAAAAATGGAGAGGTGGGACTAGAACTGAGATGTAAGAAAGGGAATGAAAATATCAGTATTAATGGATTATACCAATGATGGTAATAGTTAAAGAAACAGAGGGCTGGATTTCAAAAGATAGTTATGTCAGCACATGAGTGGTGGACGTGATTCCATAACATGCTAAAACCAGACCAAGTAATTATCTATTCAGCACAGTATAACTGCGGACTCCACACATGCCTGCTGAATTGCAAAACACAATGGGTGCACCCAATACAATTTAAGTATGACAGAGTACTTTGCCGACAACTTTCTGAAAGCAGTTCATGGAGGTCAGATATGCTTAATTTTAACACTACGATCATGAATCATTGAAAAAATGCTTATTAATGACATCTTGAATTACTTAGACTTTATCATTGTGAATTTGGAATTATTTTTAAAAAATGGGAAAACGTTCTTTTGGATCTGTGACTCAATGCATAACTTGCTTTTCAAGCCAGCATAGGAAATGGGCGTTTTCGCTTAGTAATTTTGTCTTAATTGATTGCTTGGGCAATTGAGTAATTGATGAAATGTTTTTCTTAATTGTAGTGAACTTTGCTATAAAAAGTGATTTATTCTCTGTGTAAACCATAACCTGATGAAGCGCATATCAATGCGTGAAAGCGCTTGTTTTACTTCAATTTTAAAATAAAATCATCCCTTCTTTTACCGTGGTGGTTCCTGGCAGTTTTTCATCAATTTTCTAAAACCAGACCAAGTAATTATCTATTCAGCACAGTATAACTGCGGACTCCACACATGCCTGCTGAATTGCAAAACACAATGGGTGCACCCAATACAATTTAAGTATGACAGAGTACTTTGCCGACAACTTTCTGAAAGCAGTTCATGGAGGTCAGATATGCTTAATTTTAACACTACTCTAGTCCACAAATTCCTAAGTAATCCTGCAAATTCTGCAAACATAACAAATAAAATGCAACTGGAATTTAATGAACTATAGCAGTCTGGGGTACTGCAAGCATAATAGATCATAGATCTGCAAAGGTATCCCAGAAGGCAGGCAGCCAGGCGACAAGCCAGACTACATTTAAGGCAGCGCTCTGTACAGGAAATAATAGATACCGATTAGATAGAGAACTTTTGCAGGATGTTTGAACTTCATATGTATGCTTACCATCTGTGAGATAACCCATTACTGATGGAAACAAAAGTGTGCCTGAGGCTGGGTATACTAGCCTCTGGGACATTTCAGCAGCATATGGAAGATGGCATAGGAGTATCCCAGACAGCTGCAAGTTGCATTCCTGCGCAGTTCGTGGCAGCAATGTCCACTAAGGTGGATGAATGCATTCACTTTCCAACATCAGCCATGAAGTTCAGAACTGTCATACAACAGTTGCATCCCATTGCAAACTTCCCCCATGTCCTAACTGCAGTAGACTGCACCCACATCCCAAGCAAATCCCCAACTGTATCTTAATCTAAACAGTACATTAATAATAAAGGGTGGCCATTGGTCACTTATCATATTGTGTGCTCTGCAGATGGCCTCATTGCTAATATCATGGCAACATGACCCTGTAGTGTGCGTGATGCCGCAACCTGAAGGACCTATGAACCTATGAAGATATTGGTAATCTCCAAACTCTGGACCCCACACAGTTCAGGTTTGCAAAAGGCAGATCATGTCTCCTAAACCTGATTGATGTCTTTGAAGCAGTCACCAAAGCCATAAATGAGGGTAAGGTGATTGACACAGCCTATCTAGATCTTGCCAAGGCTTTTGACACCATCCCCCACTCTGGAATTATAGATAAACTCACTAATCTGGATATAAATCCCTATGTCACAAGATGGGTTGCCAACTGGCTTACTGACAGAACCCACACTATAAAAGTAGCAGACTCCAAATCCGACTTCAGACCAGTGACAAGTGGAGTACCACAGGATTCAGTCCTGGGTCTTCTCCTGTTAGCCTGTACTTCAGAGAGGTAGATACCAAACACAGAAGGTCTTTGGCTAACTAAGTTCACAGATGACTGCAAACTAGGAGCCATAATCAAAACTTCTAATGATTTGGACATCCTACAAAAGGCCCTCACTGAGACATATGCCTGGTGTCAAAGCCATGGCCTCAAGCTCACTGCCAAAAAGTGCATTGTCATCCCCTTTGGTAAAAACTCTGTACCTATGAACTACCACATAGGCGGTAGTCTACTTAACACTGAAAGCATGATAAGAAACCTTGGGACACAGGTGGACAGTAGTCTCTCCTTTGATAATCACATTGCCACAGTGGTCAGGAAATCCTTCTACATGGCATACCTCATCACAAAAGGTTTCTCATCCAGAAAAAAAGAGGTAATTGTTCCCCTCTACTCATCACTCATTAGACCCATTATAGAGTACAACGCCCCTTTTGATATATACCTCACAAGACATCTACAACAACTGGAAAGGCCACAGAAATACCTCACAAAGAGGATTACTGGCCTCAAACAGATGCCCTACGCAGACCGTCTCAAAAAACTCCAGCTTTACTCTGTCATATATCACCTACTCAGAGGCGATCTCTGCCTAATATACAAAGCTATGTCAAACCCAGAGCTGTTGGACATGCTCCACTTAAAGAAATCCCAATCCCTCCGAGCTACATGCTCTAGGGACCTAAACTTTGTCACCACAATAAAAAGAACATGCTGGAGGGATAAATTCCTGTCCCAGAGACTTCCCATACTCTGAAACAGACTACCTATCTATGTCAAACATACCTCCTCATTTGCACTCTTCAAGAAGGGAAAGTGCCCTGAAGCTTATTTTCCAACAAGGTGAAATACCAGAGGGGCTCCTACTAGGTAAGTACATGACCACCACTATACAGTAAGCAGTAGCCAGATATTGCATCTGGAAGCAAGATGAACAAATATTCCTTCTCATCTCCCCTAAAACAGGTTACTGCAGTTATCCACTGGAGCCTTGGCTAATGACACTATTCAGAGCCCCATCGATCCCTGATAAAGATGCATACAACAGAGCACACACAGCAACTTGAAACACCATTGAGAATGTGTTTGGCATACTGAAAGCAAGAATCAGATATCTGGACACATTCAGGAGTGCACTTCAATACACACCAGGAAAGGAATCACGGATGGACACTGTATGCGCCATGCTGCACAACATGGTAACATAAAAACATGATGGTCTGCCAGCCATAGGTATGGATGACCTACCCCAAAAACCACAAATGTCTGATGTGGAGCTATCAGGGCTCTCACATGCTGATCAGGAGGACACAGTTGTGAGAATAAATCAGCGTAGGTGACAGAGAATTAAGCCATGTGTCCCAGCCCAGGCATCACAGTAGCATCTGACACACACCTTTGAGTCATGACAAGCCACACATACAAATGTACATAGACTAACAGTGATATTCACAAAGTGTTGCCCCACAATAGCAGCACAAAGCACAATTAATAGAATCAAACCATTGGTTATCCACATTTAACATCATAAATAACAGAAGCATATAAGTTATCTGCAAGACCATGTACACAAAACTCAGCAAGGAACATAGAATATATACAGGAGAAACATCACCACAGGAAGCCTGTCTGCAAGGTACATCACTAAAGAGGACCATACTGGCATATGTGTGTGGCTTGCAGTAGGTGTGCACAACAGAAGATGTCATTGTACAGGCAGGATATTATCATACAAGTAGCTAGCATGGGAAGGTAGCATTAAAATATCCTGTTTCACAATAAATCTAGGCCCACAGAGTGTATGAGGATGCAATGCAGCAGTCGTACATCAACAGTGATGCATTACACACAGCACAGTGATATGTAACAGTGTGATACAGTACACTAAACAGTATACAGCAGCATGAGTAATGACAAACCTCCCAAGGACTGGCCAAGAAGAAATATAGCACAAACAAGTGTCACATTACATGCCTGACATGGAATGTAACACATAAGGCAATGTTTTGATGCACAGTTTATTGCTGCAACATTACTCAGAGGAAAAAATAAGTTTAATCATGCAGAGCATCAATGATAGTGAATACACATCAGCCTTTGAACATGCAGCAGTATTTGCATACAGCAACACAGGTGTATATATGTATGGAATCAAGTAGATATAGGAAGATGAACATGGGAAATGCACATCAGCATGAGGATAAGAAATGGAAACTTGCCTACAAAGTGCATTCAGTGCTGAGGCTGAGCCATGTGCAGCACCATAGTAAAATGCCATAACTAACACAAGTATGTTTACAGAGGCTTACCTGTGCATGTGGGCATGGCAGACCACAAGGAAATATGTACTGTAGTAATCAGTTCTAGGTGACTAAAATAACATCATATTAATCATGAAAATACATGCTACATATCAGCCAGCAAGAAATAAAAACATAGAAGCACGGAGACTGTCACACAGAGGATTACTGCATCAATATCTGTACTAACATCCTAATGACAAATATGTGCTACATATCACAACTTGAAGCTAGTCACCTAGGTCAGATAACTGATCAGAAAAGACCTGTGGCATCGGATATTTGAAAAACCACCTACAGATTAATTTGTCAATGCTCAGCACAGTGGTCATTATTGCCACAGGGTCAGAATGACACAACAGGATGCACATTGGATCAACCAACAGTGTTACTCTAATGCAGTCTAGGGTGCCCATGCCGACAGCTCACATGGTTGTCTTGGCTGTCACATCCAGAAACACTTGACCCACAGTGCTGTACCAAGAAGCTGGATGTGGTGGCACTAGCATTTTGGGACACAATGTGCATAGGAGCAGTAGTGTGACATGTCTGTCTGGACATGACTGCTGGGCTCACAGCTGATTGACCAACAACATGTGTGTGTGGACGTTTCAGCACAGACATTGATATTTGATGGCCATGTATGGGTCTACTGAGATGGTTCTTCTTCTCCCCACTGGAGGTAATCTGCTCAGTACAGTTGGGGCATGTAACACCCAGTTCATGCTGTGGCAGTGCTGTACCACCACTGTAACATGGTATTCAAGTGAGCATGCAAAATACACCACACTGTCATGCTGTGTAGCAAGTGCCGCCATGGCCTCTGCCTGTTTGCATTCCTGACCTTCATATAGCATACCCACATACACAGCTATTGTGCTACAACACACACACACACACACACACACACACACACACACACACACACACACACACACACACACACATACCTATTGTGTTACATAACTGTTGGCACAGACAAGTGTGCACAGGTCAGAGTCATAACATTGCTGTGAATGGTGCAGATGCCTCTAGTAGTAAGCAGACACCCTCTCATGCCTCTCCATTCACATCAGCTACACTCCCACATGTAGTCCGATGGTCAATATTGGTCTGTCTTGGGGAAGAGCCATCATCATTACCAGACTCTGCATGGGACAGCAGGTGACAGTCATCATAATGTCTTTCAACTGATGTCCCCCACATCATCAGAATGGTTGACTTTATTATCCTGCCTATTGGTGTATACATCATGAACCACATCTGTCCTCTTTTCAGGCTAGACAATGAACCCAATGTGGTGAACCACGTGCCATTGGCTGTGCTATCACAGAGAAGCACATCACATCCCACCTCAGGATCAGGAGGAAGTAGATGGTGGACATGCTGCAAAAGGAGACAAATGACACATATCACATGCATTCACAGAAGTCAAATGCTGCAGCACAATGATGAAATTTTGGACTACGTATATAACTATAGTGTTAATGATGATATGGACTTACCAGGACATTGCGGCTGTGGGTGGTTTGGGGACCCTATATAACAGAGATATGCCATGTCATTTATATATCAAGCAGATATGACAGGTAATGTCAACACAACTACTAAAACCTACTTGACATGTCTTCCTCTGACTCTACCGCTGGTGGTGAGGGTTGAAATGTCACTGTCATGAATACCTCTCAACTATACAGATTTCCACAGAATGTCTAGATTTTTTACTGACTTTTTTAGTCTGTTTCTCATAAAATGAGTGGATTTCTGACAAATCATTGAGGAATAAAGTGGCTAAACAATGACATGCATTTGAATTTCAGACTTCATATCCTTCAGAAAATGCATACCAATGCAGAATCTATTATTTTAGCCACTTTGTAAGTTTACAAAAAGCAATATTTAAAATCTGTCTCTATTTTTTGCCTCCCAGTTATTTGTGCCTTTATCCAGATTTCTTGTGCTAACAGGTTGAGAGATATGTTGTTATGTAAAAAGATAAATGTACACAAGTCAGTAGTAAGCACATACAAGGCATCGTGTAGCATTCCATCTGCTGTATGACGGACAGCAAACACGATATACATATACCAGGTAGACGATGATGATGTGCAGATTGCAGGTGAAGAAGAAGTACATTACTCAGGAAGGGCACAGATGTAATTAGCAATAGTGAAATGTAACAGCCATATAAACTGCCTTACGAGGTATGTCATCCCTGATTGGGGTAGGTATAATCTGACATAAAGCAGTACCTGTATTATAAAATGGCACACAAACAACAACATGTGAGTATACTTCTCTGTCATAATAGGAGGCAGAGGCATACAACAGCTATGCATCACACTAATAGAATATGAAGACACTTACGTGACAACCAGTGCACATGTCATGCGGATGTACCTGTGTATGAAACAAGTCAACATTAATATCATGGTTCACAGGTGTGATAAACAGTGTTGCAATACTGCAACAATATGAACAGCCTTCCAGGTCTGTCTCTGCCTGATAATTCATGGTCTATGTCTAGTACAGATGTATCTGTAGGTTAAATGACCTACAAACAACATTTGAGTATACTCCAGAGTCATAACAAGAGGTAGGGGTACACAACAGCTATTGATCATGCTAACAGATTATGGAGACACTTACATGACATGGTGCATCTTTTCCAATGTTGATGGGGTTATGCAAATGAAACACACAACATTACCCATGCTGTTGACAGTATTATGCATGCACTATGTAGGTAAAAATAATGTGCTGTAACACTTTAGTTGTGCATCCACATCATGTGTGCTGTTATGGCCATGGTGTAGTTGTACTGCTGTAAAACAAATAAAACATTACAGTAGGAATTGTGAATTAATGTCCTTCAATGAGAAGTGGTGTATGCTGCAGTGTTTGTGAATGTTAGAACACCTGTCTCAATACGTCTCCCGGGTATCCAATGATCCTGGCAGGTGTTATGATGGGAGGCCAGGAACATCGTTACCTCATCCAGGGGAGAAAATGGTAGCCCACCTCCTGTGGATTTACTCTCACTCTCATAGTGGTGGAGTTTGTTGGCTACATGGGGGATCATGTCTGAACAGTATTGCTGGCAAGCCACCCTGGGTCTGTTGTGTCCAACAATGGTATTTATCATGTGTGTAAGATCCATTTACACTTGATTTCCCCAGACAGTATTGTCCATTCGTCCAAGCATGTTGCGGCCATCTTGGCACAGAGCCTCTAAAATTATTTTGCTTTCACAAGATGGAAAATCATCCCTCCTATTGCAGTTGGACATCTAGAAGACAGGATGATATGCACATCTTAAAGTTTATATAGAGACTCACATATTGACATTATAACATTCAAAGCATATGTCAGATGAATGGCTCGCCTCACATTTACAGTGCATAGCTATGCAAAACAATCTTTGTTATCTATACCACCATCACATACAGATAAGTGGAATGAACATAAAAACATATCTGAATACCTTATTCAGATCCAAACATCATTAGCATACATATGCATAGCTATCAATCCATTCCATATGTTTGAATATGTCATATATCCAGAGGTGGTATTTGAACCCTTGTCAGTGGATATTATGACAGGTGAATGCAAAGCACATAACCAATGTGCCACAACTTAAGTACTGTAACAGTTGTGTTGCCACAGATACATGCACATCTGAACACACCTGCCCATTTAACCTCAAGCACTTAGGATGCATCACAGATGTTATCACATTCAGTGACGGATAGAGTCACAAATGTGACTGTCATGATATGATTTATTATTTATTTATTTATTTATTTATATTTGTTGTCCGGGAGTGTCATGATAACACAACTACTGAAAATTTTACAGAAAAAAAACAGTAAAATGTCAGCTTATGAAAATAACCAGTTATTCACTCATGGCTACATATAATAACAACAAACAATGTAAATGCTACACCATCCTGATGTTGCCTATATCCCACTGAATGTTATCACAAATCCCAATATATGATTAAGCATCAGATAGTATCCGTAAATTAGTCTCTGAACATACAACTTGCAGAAAACCCCATAAGTCATTTTTCCCCACAAACACGTGTCACATGTTATAGGTTAATCTGCAGTAACTACATATATATGTTGATTCTGTCTTTATCTGTAGTTCACCAGGGCCAGTTGGTAGCCATACAACTACATACGGGAAACTTCTTTGTTAGTGATGGACATATATCCATATGCATGTATGCTGTTGATGTTTATCCCCATCCTTTATGTAAATGACAGATTATAATGCAGTGAATTTCACATATTATGTGCATGAAAATTGTTTCTGTTTTACAGAGCATAATATGAACATAGGTTAGTGGTAATGACACTGTATCTACCACAGCAATCACTCTCAAAGTGAGGTTAACTAAGCACACACAGCTTTTAAATACTATTTGTGCCATACATAATTAATGAGGTTCATTAGCATTCAAATGTTTTGGAACTCCATTAGCAAATGCCTGCAGAAGTTATCGAATATTGGTGCATTAACTGAAAGCTCAATGTAAGTGTACATTGCTCAGCACAGCTGCATAATAGTTATCAATGAATGGGAATATCTGTAACACGTGCCTGATGCCCTCTAATAGTTTGCCACCATCCTATGTGTCTGAACTTTAAAATTTAATATTGATACATACTCTTAGCATACCATTGCTACCTGTGAACTGAGTGGGAACTCAGGATTTTTTGGAAGGTGCACTAAATAAAACTGTTACAACCGTACTGAGAGCAATGACCAAGAGGAGGCTTCAGCAAGCCAAACTGGAGAGAAGAAGAGACAATGCAGAATCTCTCTATGCTGGACATGAGCAGGGAATGCAAGCATGCCCCAGAAGCTTTGCAGTGCTTGACATCTGGAACTGTTTAGCAAGGCAGCACAGCAGATGAACTGGTATCTTCCAGAACTGTGTGAAGGTCCTCCAGTGCTGTGAAGATCTACACAGAAGGGATGTAGATCTTCACTGGAAGGTCACATAGGTCTGATGTCTACAGCAAGTCGCATACATCACACCTTAACACTTACATTATCATAAATATATGTAGTAAGCATATGTGTTTATTTGATGCATTGTTTCAAGTGTATTCCATAATGATTTGTAATAATAATAGTCATTTACACAGAAGAATAATACGTTACTAATTAAAGTTTACATGCGTGTGTCAACACATTCTGAAGTTATCTGCAACTATATCTCTTTACTTACCTCACTTCTCTCCTCAACATACCCTAACACCTTATCTACACATCACTATGACCCCATCACACAAGGATACATACCCAAACCTACTACTCCTAACTACTACTCTTGCTTGTCTTACTATACCATATACATTAACCTTCTTTGAACATGCTGACTTTCCTGGACAACACCACCCCTACCAACAAACCCTACCCATCTCCCATATAAACTTACTCAGCCACAGTAACATAACCTCCACCTCTATCTATATACTTCCTAAGTATCATAGATGTACCCATTTGGCTTACTTCCATATCAGAAAAACCCTAAACAATCACTATAAACTTCTTAAGTCTATTCAACTTCCTCAAACACCCAAGAATAGATGGTGATGTTCATCCAAACCCTGGCCCTCATACTGTTATTCTCACTAACCACCACAACCCAACCCCTCCTACTATCACTTTCTCTAATAGATCATCTAACTCCCTTTTGATAGCTCACCTTAACATCCGCAGCATCAACAATAAAATTTCCCACTTACATGCACTCTTAGATGTGCACTCATTTGATATTCTCTATATTGCAGAGACATGGCTAAAGCCCTCAACTCTGGACCAGGAGATTACCCCTCCCAGATATAATATCCTGAGATGTGACCGCAATAATAAAAAGGGCGGAGGAGTAGCCATTTTATACAAATCTGAACTCCAAATCTTACCTCTCAATATGCCCCTACCCTCAGATACAAATGCTAAAACCCTCAGTATAAAACTCCAAATTAACAACACAAAATCTATCTATATAATTTGCACATATTTCCCCCCTGGAAATAATATCAGCACTCTGGAAAATATTCTTAGCTACCTCTCTACAAACCTACCTCAGGAAACCATTGTCTTAGGCGACTTTAATATAGACTGGGCAACCTGTAATTCCCCTAATCCTACCAATCACATAAATCTTCACGGTTTCTCTCAAATAATAACCACTCCTACTAGAATCCATAAGCCAAGCAGTAAGGAATCCACCCTTGACTGGATACTACTCAACAGCCATGTTGATACTTATAAACCAGGAACCCTTCCTGATGACATTAGTGACCATATGCTAACCTATATTATTAAACAAAAAGTTCATAGCCCTAACACTAATATTTTTAAAACCTCCTGTTCCAAAAAACACTTTAACCCAGTCAGTTTCCAAAATGAACTAAAAGCATGTGACTGGTCACCTTTGCTTAATCTTCAACTTGATGAAGCAGTGACCTATTTCAATACCAGATTCCTTCAAATCCTAGATTTCCATGCCCCATATCACACTTCCTGAATAAGGACCAAAACCGCCCCCTGGCTCTCAAAACTAATCAAACAAACGATCCTCCTCAGAAATAAAATCTGGGCCAAAGGGAGAGCCACAAAAACCCCATTAGATCACCTCCACTTCAAACAATTAAGAAATGCCACCAAAAAACAAATTCTCCAAGACAAGAAAGAATATTACCTTCACCTCCAACAAACCCACCAACAAAAACCACAAAGATTCTGGTCAGGCATAAACAATCTTCTTAAGCCAGGCCACTCTACAACTCCTGCCCCCTCAGGCTTCAACCATAATAATGCCAACCAGATTCCAGATGCCTTTAATAACTACTTTACCAAAGCCATTCTAACCCTAGCTAATACTTTGCCACCTGTCACCTCTTCCCAGTTAGATACCACTAATACTCCATCTCCTACCTTTCATATAAAACCAGTACCCACATCCTTCATATGCAACCTCCTCTTAAAACTTAAGCCCTGCACCCCTTCTGCTGATTGTCTTCCTGCTGAATTCCTGCAAATTGCAGCTAAAGCCATTGCCTATCCCATCTCCATACTTATAAATAGAACAATCTCAGAAAGCAAAATCCCATCCATATGGAAAGTATCCCACATCATCCCTCTACACAAAGGTGGGACATCTACTGAACTTCCTAACTTTCGCCCCATTGCCTTACTCTCTCCAATAGCTAAAATAATGGAGAAATGCATTCACAGACAACTACTTGACCACCTTCTCCAGAATAACTTACTTGCAAGCTGCCAACATGGTTTTAGACCATTCCATAGCACAACAACTGCCCTGCTATCCTTCTCTGACACCATAAACAAAAACCGAAACAATAACACATTTTCATCTACACTTTTCATTGACCTTTCAAAGGCCTTCGATATGGTGAATCATAACTTGCTTATTGACATACTAAAGGTCCAATCACTTGATGCACAGGCATTACAATGGTTTAAATCCTATCTGGAAAACTGACACCAAGCCGTACTCTGGAATAATAATCTTTCCACACCACTCCCTGTGAACATAGGAGTACCTCAAGGCTCTATTTTAGGTCCTCTTCTCTTCTCTTTATTTATAAATAACCTACACACCACAATTCCACAAGCCACCTGCATACAATATGCAGATGATTCTACCTTAATTTGTTCAGCCAAGTCCATAACCTCTCTCCAGTCAATCACCCAATCCGTATTTAACAATGCTGAAAACTGGTTCTTGCAACATGGTCTCCTACTGAACCCCAAAAAAACTAAATTATTGCTCTTTGCTCCTACTCTTAAGTCATCTCAACTGTACTTCACTGTAACCTCTAACAATGGTACTAACATATCCCCTGACACTACTACCCATCTACTGGGAGTAACAATTGATAACCACCTTAGCTATGATCACCATATTAACTCTACAATAAAGTCTGTTAACAAAAAACTTGGCACCCTTTACAGAATCAAACCCTTCCTAACCCCTTCTGCCAGGATAACCATTTCCCAGACCCATCTGATTTCTACCCTATTCTATGCCTCTGCAATATATACTAATCTTTCTAAAAGCAACCTCTCCAAACTCTCAGCATGTTACAATAACATAGCCAGATTTGTCACTGGCACCCCCTTTAGAACCCACCATTGTCACAACATTAAAAAACTGGGATGGTTAGAACTGCAGAACCAACTGCTATGCCAACAACTTGTCATCTCCCATAAGATTCTCTATCATCCTAACAATACCCCAATCCTCAATAATCTGATCACCCCCTACAAAAATCTTACTGCACTTCGATCAGCTAATAAGCTACTAGTTTCCACTATTAAATCCAACAACAAAGCAGGGGACTCTCTTTTCTCCAACACAATAGGAACAAGTTGGAACCAGCTTCCTAATGAACTTACCACCCTCACTTCCACTCTTCTTTTCAAAACACTACTTATAGAATACCTTAAAACTCACTGGCTCTGTCCCTGCTCTAACCCTGACTAACACCTCCTTCCCCTTGCTGCTCTCTCTATTCTCCTGATCTACTGCACTATCAGTCCTTGTGGTAATGAAAGTATATTAGTCAATAATTTTATTAATTATCATCTCTCAAATGCTCACTAAATGTATTTTGTTTTAGTATATCCTACTATACTGCTTTGTTTCAAGTCTAACTGAACCTCAATTATAAACCATCTACTGTATTTCTGTCAACTATTACTATATATAATATTGATTGTCTGTGCCTTTGCTTGGAGCTTTTCTCCCCGGGCCTCTACTGAAAATGGACATATATCCAGCTAGACTAGCCCGGTCAACAAATGTAAAATAATAAAATAAAATAATAAAATATACTGTGACAATGTAAACATTATGCAGGACTGTCTATTATACCTGTATATTAATGCGGACTTCAAGCATATTATTATAACTCTTATTCCGTAATATATTTAAAACATTTGAATAAAATTTCTGTCTGTTAGCTCAAGAAATTTGGCACAGTGAATGTTGTTTGCCTGTGTGTGAGATCAAATCCCAGTGTATCATCTCTTGGACATATTCTTGGCAGTAATTCATTTAATACTGCACATCACATATGAAAAATCTATAGTTGCTTGGTAACTTATACATTACAGATTTTTACACATCTAGCATGGCCAGGGTGCATTGTCATCTTTCGAGCTTAGGCCGCTGATGACTACATAGTTCTCCTTTATCCACAGAGATTCTAGAAACATCATACAGTATACTTCTGGTATACTGATGTATGTGTCAATTCTGAGTAATGCATATGTTAGTTAACGCTAAAGTTTAAATTTCACAACAATCTTTTCTAATCCATTTCTTCTTTCATCAGTTTAATGAATGTTAGAACAATGCTGGTCATCATGGCTGAAACATATGTGAGTATTGTAAACCCAATGCAAGTACAAGACGTGTGGATCTGTAATCCTTATACTGTCTTATGGCTGTTGGGTTAGCACTGTATGTGGAGTCACTGACTACCCTCTTATTTACTTTGCATGTGTAGATTTGAATCCCACAGTTGTACACTGATTCTTTTAATAGCTGCTTACGTGTTTCAAGTACAGACAAATGTTTTCTTGGAAACTATGAAAGTTAAAACGCAATGCACTGACAAGTTACTTTTATACCATGGATAAATGCGCATTTTGTTGTTATCTGCAGATTTTCTGGAATATTCCACATTACATACAATATAAGTATGCAATGATGTGCTTATGATTCCTTTACACATGGATATGACTTATGCCTATGTTTACTTATAGTTAAATGTTAACTTTTACTCATGTGGTTAGCATAATATAAAAACTAATTAGGCATAAATGGCAGTATTGTATATTAATATGCCACTCCTTTGTGAGAATAATGACATTACAAGTGACTACCTTAAATTATATATATTGGGCCACAGAACTGTTATAGTTGAGTGGTAGGGGTGTAGACAATGTGATGACATTCAGTCACAATTGTATAGTCTTGGTGTTTGAATCTCATAGCAGACATTATGTGCATCACAGGCTAGTTTGAATATTCTTTCACAGGCATGTCTGACTTGCAGAAAATGTGTTATAAGAGAAGGTAGTGGTTCCATTCTCCTTTTCAGTTATGTTACAGATGTCAGTATTTCATGTTGCACAATGCAATGTGGCTATATTATGTACAATGTGATATTAAATGTGAATAGCAGCTTATGTAATGCACATGGCAACATTTGTAATTTACTTTTACTTCTCATGTCATATATACACACACAAATTCATTGTTTGGCTAAAATATGTATGTGCATGTCCAGTTAATAAGACAAACACGTGCAGCTAAACATATATATGTATATATGTTTATGTACTCATAAGTAGGTAGGTATTTGTATTCATGCATATGTAGACAGAGGATGATTGCAACATTGAGGTGTCATTCATCATATACATGTGTACACATTTTATTTATTATTATGTAACACTACACTAACTTCAGCATACAATATCTATGTACATTGTCAGTCTTTTTCCACATGGTTAGGTACACACACACACACACACACACACACACACACACACACACACACACACATATATATATATATATATATATATATATATATATATATATAGGTCCACTTAACATGATCGACTTTTCACAAAGTTGAAATTCATATTGCCGAGACCATATGATTGACTTTTGAAAAGCCGACCATGGGGAACCGCTACCTTCGTACAGTGTGGAATAGAAAAATGTCCCTCTTCCGCACTGTAGTGTGATCTCGGAGTTGGAATATTTAAGTTATGGGGGATGTGGGGGGTGGAGTCCCTCAAAGGGGAGTGCAGGGGGGCTTGCTCCCCTGCTAACAGTTTTAAGGTAAGTGTTTGTTGTGTTTTTATGTTTTATTTTACACAGTCGGCTTTCGGAAAGTTGATCATATGGTCTCGGCCATATGAAAGTTGTCTTTGTGGAAAGTCAACCATGTAAAGTAGACCTATATATATATATATATATATATATATATATATATATATATATATATATATATATATATATATATATATATATATATATATATATATATATATATATATATATATATATATATATATATATATATATATATATATATATATATATACATACATACACACACACACACACCACAATTTCATCATAGTTTGGCACACTTGTTAATGTGTGCAATGCTTTACCTGCACATTTATAACACAGCATCAATGGAACCGGATGGTGTCCCGGGCTGCGTCTTACACGAGCTCCAAGAAGAACTGAACCCTCACATAAAGTCACTGTTCAATCTCAGCCTTACTACAGGATATGTACCCAAGGAATGGCGTACAGCAACAGTGGTCCCACTCCACAAAGGTGGTGCCACAACTGACCCCAGAAACTATCGCCCTATAAGCCTGACTAGCCTGGTCTGCAAAGCTATGGAGCGTATCATCATGGAACTCATAAACAAAGACATTGGGAACCTTCAAACACTGGATCCTACCCAATTCGGCTTTGTTAAGGGCAGATCATGCCTCTTGAACCTGGTCGACTTCTTTGAAACAGTCACCAAGGCCATAGATTAAAGGAAAGTAGTCCACACAGCCTACCTGGTCCTCGCAAAAGCCTTCGACACAATACCCCACTCGGGCATCATAAATAAGCTCACCAGCTTAAATATCAACCCCTATGTCACAAGATGAGTTGCAAACTGGCTCAGGGATAGAACCCACATGGTCAGAATTGCAGGTGCCATGTCAAACTCTAAACCAGTTACAAGTGGCATCCCACAAGGCTCAGTCCTGGGACCTCTCTTGTTCGGTATATATTTCTCTGAGGTACAGGCTAACATGGGAGGACTATGGCTGACCAAGTTCGCAGATGACTGCAAACTGGGTGCCATAATCGACTCACTGACTGACACAAGCATCCTCCAAAAGGGTCTCACAGAGACAGATAACTGGTGCCAGAGCCATGGCCTAAAGCTAAATGCCAAAAAGTACATAGTCATCCCCTTTGGGAAAAACAAAGTGCCCACAAATTACCACATAGGTGGTAATCCATTAAGTATGGAAGAAGTAATTAGGGATTTGGGGACCCAAGTAGATAGCAATCTCTCCTTTGACAATCACATTGCCAAAGTGGTTAGAAAGACCTTCTATATAGCCTACCTTATCACGAAAGGGTTCACATCTAGATCAAGAGAGGTCATTGTGCCCCTCTACTCATCACTCATCAGGCCCATAATTGAATACAATGCCCCATTTGGGATGTACCTTACCCGACACCTGCAGCAACTGGAAAGACCCCAAAAGTACCTCACCAAGAGGATCAAGGGACTCAAACAGATGCCCTACGCAGTTAGGCTAAAGAAACTTCAGCTCTACTCAGTTGCTTACCACCTACTCAGAGGCGATCTGTGCCTGACGTATAAAGCCATATCCAAACCAGAATTAATGGGTATGCTCCACCTCAGGAAATCCAAATCCCTTAGAGCTACACACTCCAGGGACTTAAACCTCAGCACAGAAATGAATAGGATATGCTGGAGGGACAGATTCATATCCCAGTGACTCCCCTCACTCTGTTACAAAATCCCAATCCATGTTAGGCAGAGCCCCTTAATGACCCTCTTCAAGAGAAATCTTGACGAGTGGATGGGAGATTGTAGGTTTACCCCTGGGATCTCTTCTTTGTCCCTACTAGACAGAGGCACAGTAAACTAACCTTAAAATGGCTATCTTCCGTGACCTATTATACAGAGGTACAGTCAACTAATCTAAAAGGGTGGTGAAAGCCAAACACACTCTGGCTAGGCTTGTAAATGTCCCCAAAAAACTCAAAAAGCCAAACCACAAATTCTTCAGAATACACCATGAAAGCACTCAGAGAAAGAACACTGGTACCTCAGCAGTTCGCTTTCAATGGGACTTGAGTGCTTTCGTGGTGTATTCTGAAGAATAGGCTTATAAATGCCCTAGGGCAGATAGCCTAGTATCAACCTATGAACCTATGAACCTACAACTTCTATCACTTTTTGCAATCACAGCAATGACTGATTTGCTAGGCAGATATAGTTTTAGTTTGTAGTATGAGCATAGATGATAGTTGTAGGTTTGAATTTCACTTCTTGTGGTTTGCCACCTGTTATCCTCCTGTGTGCACAGTATTGAGACTGAAATATTAATGACTGGATATGCAAAATGTGATATTGAATTGTATAGCACTGCTTTCAAACATATATTAATAACTACATTTTTCACTGTTCTTTTGTTGTACACAATAGTCATTAATTAATAGAATAAAATAATCATCCTGTTGCTTTAGTACTTCATATCTTTGTATGAGTGCAGCTGCTGAAGACAGTGTCAGAAATCGAGCTCTGTGCATAGAACACATGTACAAGCTTGAGCAGCAGTGTAGGGAGAGAGGTATGTGTTATTACTTTCCACTATTATCTCTCCAGATATAGTATTAACATATTTCATTCTGCAGGTTTAGATATGTAGTCCTGTGCCATTCAAACATGCTAATATTATGTCAGACTTCCCATGATGTATCTGCAAGGTATATATAATAAGTAGTGATTTGTTATGAATAACAGTTATGTGTGCTGTTTGTTGGCACAACCTATATGATACACATTTGTGTTCCACTGGCATATTGACTGTGACTTGACTGTGATACACATAAATTTGGTGTATGTGTTTGTGCTGTATTCATATTTCTGTGTGGTACACTGTTAGTGTGTGTAATGCTTTACCTATATATTCGCAAATGTAAGGTACACAGCACAACACCTATTTTACTATTACTGCTGTTTGCATCTGCTAACTTGTATGAACGGCAATGGTTCCTTGATGAATTATATGGTGTGCATAGGCTGCCTATCCCATTAGGGAATAGGCATCTGCTGACTCAGCCTTTGTGCTGTTGGCAGACCTTGATTGGCATGTATTGCTTGAGTTCCACCGCTTCTGTAACAACACATAACTGCAGTCTGTTAGTTTGCATAACACTACCTTACATACAATTTTTTAACTTTTTTTTTAAACATTTTTTCATATTTGCATTACGTATGTAGGCATACTATAAATGTAGACAGTAACAGTGATGTATTTGTTAAAAGAAATGTATGTATTTGTGACATGCACATATTTTCTATCTAGTACATGCTTGCGTATTTCTCCTTACTATAGTTGGTAAGTTTCTTTTCCTTTCCCCTTGCTTATACTTTACATGTATCCTTATATAACATTGTTAGTATTTCTCTCTCTCTTCCTCTGTGTATATATATATATATATATATATATATATATATATATATATATATATATATATATATATATATATATATTATTTAACATTTGTTTTCTGGGAAACTCTGATTGGGACAGAGCCCATTTTCAGTGGAAGCCATATATATATATATATATATATATATATATATATATATATATTTTTCTTATCCTTCCCTTTCTTTATAGGGTATGTCTGAAGACAATCCATCTGGGTTCAAAAAGTGGACACAAATTGCCACTTTCTGATGTTCACACCTTATGCGTCTACTGTCTAGGCCCACAACACCTACATGTCAACTGTAAAATCTGCAAAGCTTTTAATCCATGTGCTATAGCGGACAGAAACAGCAAACTTATTTTGAGAGGGCTGCTACCCTCATCTTTTTTGAAAGCTCTGTCTGGGCTCAACCCCCCCCCCCCAAACCAAAACTCATGGAGCCGTCTACTAAGCCTTCTGGTCCTTCTGGATTCTTGACCCCCTTGTCTAATCCAACCATGGAACCAACAAGGAAGAAACACAAGAAGATGGAACCAAGGACTGTTCTTACCCAGCAGTCATTGGGGAGTAAAATGGCTTCCTCAGATCCTAGTGTCTCAGATCCCAAGGCATTACCCAGAACATGCTATTCTTCTTCTATAGACCCTGAGCCATCTTGAGTAACTTCCCCTTTCCTGGAATCTCTCCGACAGTTTTGATCATCATCAGTGACATCATCTCGTTCTTCCAGAAGTCTGACCAAGGCTGATGTGTACAGAATGATGAGGAAGTTTCTTTCTGTGTAAATACAGGTGAGAGTTCCTCCAGCTCCTGCCCCTTCAGGTCAGGAAGACCTTGTTGGCACCACATAACCAATCTCAGCTCCTTCTCTAATCTGACCTATTGTTTCAGAGCCCTTGGATCTGAGTCCCTGGAACTGTCTGGACAAGCTCTTAAGATAAAAGTAACTTTGACTCCAGTGCTTTCTTTGAGTGCACCGGCTCTGATTGTTTAGGAGTCAGATGACTCAGAGCTGAAGCATCCTTGGATCCTAGGGGTTAGAATCAATTCTGAAGTTATCTGAGCTGTATCTGCCTCTCAGAGCTTCAGCATTGGACAGCTTGGCTCCAGCCTCTGCCTTGGGTGAATTGCCTTTGGGGCATGGGAAGCCAATGGGTCAGATGCTTGCCTTCTCAGCTCCATCAGCTTCCTTCTCCTTGGAGCATTCTGCCTTTGAGTTAGTGGAGAGAGTGTTCTCTACTACTGTAGGATGGATGGTTCCTCCATCCTTGGATCTGCCCTCTGAATCCCATATGTCTCTACACCTTGAGCGCCATCATTCCACTCCACAAGGACTGCCAGCACAAAGTCTCCAGGCTACCCAGCAGGGTATTACTATTTCTTCTGATACTTCTCTGGAACACCCCACAGAAGAAGTCCCCTAGGATGATGAAGTGCAAGAGGAGACACTTGAACTCTCCTCAGGAGTCTGTCACTGAAGATACAGATTTCAATGACAGGAAAGGGTCCTCAAGACCTCCACCTGAAGATGTATTATTTGGAGACATCCTAGAAATCCTTAAACAGAGGGGTGGTTGGTCTATCGATAACATTTCCAAAGTAGAATCTGTATTCCTGGAGGCCTTTGGGTCTGGCCCATCTACCTTCTGGGTGACTCCACCCACTGATGAGCCCATTGACTTGATCTCTATGTGGACATGGAAGAAACTAGACACAGCTGAGTCAATCCCCAAAAGACCAGACTGGATTTTGGCACCACCTTTAGGAAGGGAGTTTTGGAGCAAGGGAGTGCCCGTAGATGTCACGGTCATGGTGCAGAGTTCTTCTGTCCATCCCCCTAACAGACAGTCTAGGGTGTTGGACAGATTTGGGAAGCATACATATGCTTCAGCAACCTTTGCACTCAGATCACTGAATTATTTGACACACTTCACAAGCTTACAGAGGGATCTGATTAAAGAACTTTCAAATTCCCTCTCCGGGGCCAGTACCCCTGAGACTTAGTCTTCTGTGGCCTTGCAGATGACTACTTTTGAACTGATTATTAATTCGTCCATGAGTCTTATCTTCCATGTGGTAGAAGGTACCTCAAGGGCAGTGGGTTCAGGTATTTCCATTAGGAGGCATGTTGGATGAACTTGTGTGACTTTGCGGAGCCCTTCAAGTCCACTTTCGTCAATGTTCCTTTTTTGACAGAAGGTCATTGTTCAGCCCTAAAGTTAAGGACACACTGTCCAGGTGCAAGCAAGATGAAAATACCCTCTCTGCAGTTGGAGTACATTTTTTGAATCGTCAAAGGACCTTTTCCAGGAAATAATGCAGAAGTTGGAAAATGTGGTTCATGAAGTCCCAGGGTCTTTTCCAAGATCCCTGTAGAGATAGTTCCCCCAGGAACCTGCATCAGAGAGCCTGGCTAGACATTACAAAAGATACATTGGTGCAGGCGATTATTTCCAGAGTTATATAATTCCCTTTTCCCTACCACCTACACCAGTTTGCAAAATTACTGATGTTCCACCCAGTCAGATGAAAGCAGCACATCTAGAAATACAAAAGCTGCAAGAAAAAAAACAGTCATCCAAGAGGTTCCACCAGAGCAAATAGGATTGGGAACTTGCTCAAGATTCTTTTTAGTGTCAAAGAAAATAGGGGACCGGAGACCTATTTTGGACCTCAACAGTCTGAACAAATCAGTTCAGCACACCAAGTTCTAAATGGTCATGGTTCAGTCTATTCTGCCCTTTATATGCAACATTCTACCCTTTTTCCTGCAAGGATGAATGGATATGGTTGATAGACATTCAGCATGCATACTATCACATTAAAATGAACAGACAATCCAGAACATATTTACGCTTCCATTAGGAGTCAGTAATTACCAGTTCCGAGAACTGCCCTTTGGCCTCACCACAGCCCCCATGGTGTTCACCAAATGCATGAAAGTAGTGGCAGCTCAGTTGAGACTTCAGGGATTCTGAGTGTTTCCGTACTTGGATGGCTGGCTCATTACTGCCCCAGCCAGGCATCTACTGATAAGTGCTCAAGACCAGCTACTCCAGACTTGCTGTCATCTGGGGATCACCATAATTTCCAATAAATCTCAGAACTGTCTCAGACATTGGAGTTCATAGTAGTGATTTTCCACGCAGTGTCAGTGACAACTTTGCTTTCTCTCTCAAGAGTATAGAGTACCAGATTCCAGGTCAGAAAGATAATTCCACAATCTCAGCCCGATTGATCCTACAAGCCTTGGGATCAATGTCTGCAGCTATAGTTCTAGTTCCCTTATCAAGATTTCACACGAGAATTCTTCAATGAATGTTAGTGGCGTAATGGCCTGTTCTTTATCAGCACATGTCCTCCAAGATAGTGATTACCCAGACATACAAAGATACATTTGGTGGTGAATTCGATCAGATTAGGTACTGTAAGGCCTTCCATGCATTCTCCCTCAGCCCAAGGCCATAATGACCACAGATGCTTCCCAGATTGGGGGGGCACTTCCTGGGTAAAACAGCACAAGGCACTTGGTCCCCTGAAGAGGCCGACATGTATATAATTGTCCTGGATGGTGCTCTAAGTGTTGCAGGCCTTCCAAGACTCTCCGTTTTGAGACAATTGCAATTCAGACTGACAGTATGTCAGTGGTTTGGTACATCAACAAACAAAGAGGAACCAGGTCTTACTCTTAATGTTGAGAAGCTCTAAGAGTGTTGCAACAGGTGAGCTCATCCAGTCGATTTCTAATAGCAATGCACATTCTGGGAAAGTCCAACGTGATAGCAGACAAGTTAAGTAGGTTCATTCCACTACCTCACAAGTGATCTCTCATCATGAAAGTGGCAGAAATTATTTTTGCCAATAAGGCCAGACTTGCTGCAATCTCTTCATCTCCCATGAACAGCAAGTGCAGCAGCTTCTTTGCCCTAATCCTCCCACAAGGAGAATCATCAAGAGGTATTCTACTACATGATTGGCCTCTTGGTCTCCTCTACATGTATCCCCCAACTCCCTTGATCCCCAATCTTCTGCAGAAAGCTTTCTGGTTGAAAAACAAAGTCATCCTTATTGTACCTTACTGGCCTTGACAGATTTGGTTCCCCTTTCTTTGGCCTCTTTTAGTCTACCAACCTTAGATTCTGAATCTGATTCCAGACCTCCTGTCTCACCCGACAGACATGATTCACCTGGACATCTCAAACCTAAAGCTGACAGTGTGCTTTTTCTACTTCCATTAATAGCCAGACAGCATATTTTCTCTTTCCTGGTCTGTCATATACTTCTGTCATCTCACAAAGTTTCCACAAGAAACCTTTACAGAAGTAAATGGAAAAGATTTGTTTTCTGAGCACTTCAGAAACATATTGACCCTTTTCAGCTCCTGATAGTGTCCTTGAGTTTTTGGCAACAATTTTCAATGAAGGAGATGACTCCTCAACTATTAGAGTTCAGCTAGTTTCCATCTATAATTTTTACATAGGAATTGAAATCTCCACCCTGGCTTCCTCAAAACTTTGTAAGGCCTTCTTGAAAGGTACCTTTCTTTTGAGACCTCCTTATAAGGATCCAACTCCTCTGTGGGACTTAAATTTAGTACTACAGGCCTTAATTCATTCCCCTTTTGAACCAGCAGCAAAATGTGATCTAAAGTTTCTGACTTGGAAGACCATATTTTTGGTAGCCATCACCTCTGCTAGAAGGATGTCAGAACTCCAGGAATTATCTTCTAAACCTCCCTACTTGATTTTTCAATGGGCTAGGGTGTCAATACGAACCAATCCTTCTTTCCTTTCTAAGGTGGTGTCAGAATCCAACATCAACCATTAATCTGCCAGTTTTTTTGCCAAATTTTACAAACAAAGCTGAATATATGTTACACTTACTGGATGTTCACAGACAATTACATTTCTACTTACACAGAATAAAGGACATCAGAAAAACGAATCAATTATTTGTCTCCTTTGTGGATTCCAAATTGGATAAGCCAGTTACAAAGTTAACTCTAGTGAAATGGCTCATGGATTGCATATCATTTGCCCACAAGAAGCTGGGTCTGTCCCTACCAAAACCTGTAATAGCCCATTCAACCAGGTCCATGGCAACAAATTCAGTATTTTTATCTAGGGCTTCCATGGACGACATATTTGTGGCTGCAACTTGGGTTAATCCTCATACCTTTATTACTCATTACAAGTTGGATCTGGTCTTGAGGGGAAGAGCAGCCTTTGGCTCAGCTGTCCTCAGGAATATCCTTCCTTAGAGTCCACCCGGTTTATCAGGTAGCTGGGGATTCTGTTCCAACTGTTGAGGAATGAATAAAAATTGACAACATCACATGTTATGTACTCACCATAATGTTCCATCTGTGTTGCATATTTTCATTCTTCCTCAATTCCCCTCCCAGCAACCCCCTACCTTTTTCAACTAATGACTTTTGGAAGAGCAAGAGCTTATACGGACACCACTGTTCCTTACATTGAGCTCCAGATATTGTTTTCTTCTACCAGGACAATAATAACATTTCTTCCATTATGTAAACCAGCAAATAAAATCTGAGGTATGTTGGGGATAGTGCATTATGGGTAAGGGAGGAGCTTGAGAGTTTTCTAGTGGCCACAAGCTAAAGTAATGGCTGAGTAACATCAGAGGGTCGGATCCAAACCCAGCTGTTGAGGAAGAATAAAAATGGCCAACACAGATGGAACATTATGGTGGGAACATAACTTCTTTCTTTGCAATTAGACCTTACTTCATTTTTGCATGCTATAGGTGCATAGCACGTCTTCAAAATTGCTAATATATTGGTCTGCCTGCTGTTCACATCTGTTTTGTATGCATATAGAAGACTAACACATCAAAAATATACAAGTAACAACAGAACTATGTTTCTTAAACTGAGTACTGTGACATGTAAATTACCTGAATAACTTAATGAAAATGTATGGTGGGCGCAGTTACTCAGTCATTACTTTCTATTTATAGCATCATCGCATGAATATTATGACATTTACAATGCTGCATACTTGTTACATTAAACTTGTTATTATTACAACTTTGTATCATTTGTTACATGACATGTAAATAAACCTTATGGGCCAGATCTTATGACTGTTATGTTAGCACTATGAATGTACTGCACGGTGATGTAACTTGGGCAACACATTACACTTGTCCTGTTTAATATATTTTGATGTTACCTGCATATCATATAATCGCTTTACAGTTATGTCGGGGCACATCTGATGTTATAGTAATAATTAGATGCTGCAGATGTCTGCCTGCATGTCTGATTGTGTTATGTAACATGTCAATGCATACTGTGAGGAAGTAGATGGATATGGCAATATAGGAAGACTTGCCAAGTGTATTACATCCAAATATGTATCACTATTGTAAGAGTGACATCCTTTCTAGGGCTTTCAAAATGCTTCAATGACATTTATTGTGCACTGTGTAATCTCTAACTTATTATACTATACATAGGCATATACTTAATGGCAGGTTTTGTAACAGGCCTGTCATATTAACATAACAAACAGGGTCACACAACATACATGGTGTCTGCTTATATACATAAGTAATGCATATGTATATTAATGGGCTTATGCATTTTTATGCATGTCTTATCAATGATTCTGTTTTTTTTTGGACATGTTTGGCATATGAGCTACAAAGTGAACTGACACCACATCTGTGTGCCCTGTTCAATCACAACCTCACCTCAGGCTTTGTCCCTTCTGAATGGCGCACTGCTACAGTCATCTCTCTCCATAAAGGGGGAGTGACTACAGACCCTGGGAATTATCACCCCATTATCCTGACGAGTCTGATATGTACGGCTATGGAGTGCATCATCATGGACCTAATTAACAAGGATATAGGGAATTTCCAAACACTAGATACCACACAGTTTGGTTTTGTGAAAGGTAGATCATGCCTGCTGAACCTGGTTGACTTCTTTGAGTCAGTCACCAGAGCTGAGCATGAGGGCAAGGCAGTTCATACAGCCTACCTCATTCTGGCCAAGGCCTTAGATACCATTTCCCATTCAGGAATTATTGATAGACTCATCAAACTAGGCATCAACCCCTATATCACTAGGTGGGTTGCAAATTGACTCACAGATAGAACCCACAGTGTGAAAGTAGCGGACTTCAAGTCAGACTGCTGACCAGTCACGAGTGGAGTCCCACAGGGATCAGTCCTGGGTCCTGTCCTGTTTGGCATTTACTTACAGGCCAACACGGAGGGACTCTAGCTGACCAAGTTCGCAGACGACTGCAAGTTGGGAGCCATTACTGACTCTCCAAGTGATGTAGACATCCTACAGAAAGGCCTCACTGAAACCAGTGACTGGTGTTGAAACCATGGCCTTAAGCTTAATGCCAAAAAATGTGTCATCATCCCCTTTGGGAAAAACCCAGTTCCCACTAATTACCACATTGATGGGAGCCCACTGAACACTGAAGGCGTTATAAAAGATCTGGGTACACAAGTTGACACCAACTTCTCCTTGACCACCACATTTCCACTGTGGTCAGAAAGTCCTTCTATGTGGCACATCTCATTACCAAGGGTTTTGCATTCAGGAAGAAAGAGGTCATCATCTCTCTCTCTGCTCTTCCCTCATTAGACCAATCATCGAGTATAATGCCCTATTTGGCATGTACTTCACTAAATACATGCAACAGCTGGAAAGGCCATAAAAGTACCTCATGAAGAGGATTCTAGGTCTTAAACACGTTCTACATGGACAGACTCAAAAAACTCCAGCTATTCTCTGTCTCATATCGTCTAATAAGAGTCAATCTCTGCTTGACTTAGAAAGCCATGACTGATCCAGCTCTGTTAGAAATTCTACATCTAAAGAAATCCAAATCCTTCCACACCGCAAACTCCAGAGACCTCAACTTCATTACCACAATCAACAGAACATGCTGGAGGGACAGGTTCATAACACAGAGACTGCCCATGCTTTGGAATAGACTTCCTATACATGTCAAGCAGAGCACCCCACTGGCCCTCTTCAAGAGAAATCTTGATGAGTGGATGGGAAATCTAAAGTTCGCCCTGGGGATCACTCTAGTAGCTCTACTTGATAGAGGCACTGGGAACTAACGTCAGGCGGCATGATGCCAGGGCACTTCTATGAGCTAGACTTGTAAAGGCCTGAGGGCCATCAGCCTAATACACACCTATGAATCTATTAACCTATGACTGTGATGTACGTTATACACCTTTTTGTAATTTGTTTTGGAGTGGACGTATGCATGTACTTAGATAAGATGTTATAGTTGGATAAGGTTAGAGTGGAGAGTATCCTCACATGTATAATACTTAAACCATGTTGACTGTGTACGTTTTGTCAGAATATTCAGATATTTATTATGTTGAAGTCAGTACCTCTTATGCATATATAATGCTTTGTTCCTGTGTAGTAATGTGACATAGCATGAAACCTGTGCTGCTTCACTGATTAGATGACAGCGATGACAGTGCACCAGACCACTGCCAGAGGAGTCAAACTCTGAGGACCAGGATGGGTATCATATCGGAGACAATGATGATGATGATGATGATGATGACAACAACAACAACAGAGTAGGACCTGTTCATGCCATTAGTGTCAAAGATGTCCACCACCATGCCACGCTGAAGACCTTTGGGACCAAATTCAGGATGTGATGACTGACTTCTTCTAGGCACAGATGAGGGACCTGATGGGTAACATTTTTCAGGGCATGGCATGGACCATGCTCGACTCCTTCCAGAGATTGCTAGGAAGATCTTTTGTGATGTTCGACCACATTAGGGTGATCTCTCAGGAATGTAAATATTGTCTGTGTGATCCACTTACGTAATGCTGCCATCATGATGTTTTGTGTATTTCGGGTTATACAGCATAGGCACATCCCATATTGCTGTCTTGCCTTTTAGATATATGTCATGATGAACACTACAAATATCAGGTCATATGTGCCTTTATCTTGATGCTGCTGCAATATGACACAAATCAGGAAATGGCATATACATTACCATTATTATTTACATGATTATCATTTGCTGCCATTACTACTGCATAGATTGCTCCATATGAGTAGGAGTGCTATTCCTTCAATGTGTGTGTGTGTGTGTGTGTGTGTGTGTGTGTGTGTGTGTGTGTGTGTGTGTGTGTGTGTGTGTGTGTGTGTGTGTGTGTGTGCACTCTTATGTATGTAGTGCAGCATAATGTTGCTCTGTCTGATACACTCTGGCCTTCCATGTTAAAGATGTGACTATTGCAGTTAGCATAATGTGAGTGGGACACAGTTGTTCTACTTGTGTTTTTCATGTATGTACTTAGAAGAGATGATAGCAACTCATATACTACATTATTACTATTCCTCTCACATAACACAGTGAGGTCAGTCAAGTATGTTTATATGCACATGTTATCCATGTGTATGTATTATACACATTTGTGTGTTGGCTTTTACTGTCATATGTCTGTTAAACAAGTTGACATGTCCTTGATTATGTACCTTATGCAACATTATTGAACCATTTTGTCCCACTGGAACAATGATCTTGCATGTGCCATGCACAACACAGTTTAATACTACTGTTGTTTTAGAGTAATGTGACATGTACAGCTGCACAGGTATCCTTCACATACTGTATTGACATTCAACAGTCCCTTATTGAATATGCAGAAGTTATGCTTTATATAGCATCATTCATGACTCCCTTTTTTTGTCCATATTTTGTTTATGACAGTGACCAGTCTTAGATGGTAGCTTATATTAAGACACGTATACGCAAGTCAGCATATATGTCCATGTGTATGCATTTTTAGTACATATGCACTGATTTACATGGCTGTACACGTGTATGGCTTTAGTATGACTGACATACAACCACCTTTGTAATATATACCTAGTTATTTACTCATATTCCATTTTGTTGTGTGATACACGTGTACACAAGACTGTCCTTTGATCTGTCTTAGTACTGTGATATTTATATCACTGATGGTACATGTGTCACCTGTTGTAGTATGTTTGCATGAAGGTATATATGAGTATGTGATGTTCAAACCTAGTTTTGCTGTGTACTTATGCCATTTGCTTTTTAACTGTTGCACATTACTGTGTTTTCTGTATCATTTATACACGAACAAGTTTATATCCAGCCTCAATGCATTATGCACATATCAGTCATTGGCCATTTGCTTCAATCTACCTTACAAGAACTTGCAGTCCATCCTGTGCTGTGGACACTTGTTTAATGTCTGTCCTACATGGTATATGTATATGTGTAGGTTCACTTTCCTATAACATATCATAATTGTAATGTGTGTGTACTGGTACAATATGACCTTGTACCACCATGTTAGGTATCATACTTATGCAAAGCATATGCATACAAGGATTCCATCATTTTTTATGTTGTACTTGTGCATTGTGCTTTACCCAGACATTGGTATGATTCCTGTTTTGTGCATACGTTTGCATTCCTTAGCATTTATTATTCATATATTTATTACCCCTTACTTCATATTTATTTATTTATGTATTTATTTTACATTTGTTGACTGAGAAAGCCCAGCTGGGCAGGAAGGCCCCTTTTCAGTTGTGGCCCAGTGAGAAAAGCCCCAGTACATGCAGTACAAACAAAATATTTTAAGTTATACAATATCGATAATGTCAGGCAGAATACAATTAAAATACATTTTACAATCCCAAAATAGATAAGATAGTAACTATACATAAAGTAGTAAAGCTTCTTATACTATACAGCTATAGTTAAATAACTATGCAGTAAGCTAAATGCCACAGTATAGAGTACTGAGTTATTTACAAAGGGTGGAAAGTAAAAGGTTGATTTAATTATGAAATATAAATGAAATGAGCAGTAAAAGAGTTAAGTGAGGCGTAGGTAGACGGTGGAGTGGGTGAAGCCACAATAATAGTTGGTAATGGAGTAGAGGAGAACAGAGGTACAGTAGAAGAGGAGGAAGAAGCAAAGATGTTATACTTATCCGGGAGATGTACAGCTACAGAGCCAGGATGTTGAGAGGGGTTTTCTTAGATGTGCTTTGAATGTCTGTTGGCTTTCAAGAAGACTGAGAGCATGTGGGAGCGCTTTCCAGAGGGCAGTTCCAGATTTCAAATATAAGGAGGCTTCCGATGCATTATAGGCTACAGTGACAGAAAGTAGGAGCTTGTCTTTAGAGCAAAGAGCTTCCATAGGGTGATAGTGCTGAAGCATGCCTTTTAATGCCAGATACTTAGGGTAGTGTAGAAGAGTATAAACTAGTAGTAGCTGACTATAGTGGAGGTGATGTGGGCATTCAGTCCAATTTACAGAACAGAGTTCTAAAGGGGCGATTTGAAACAAAACAAGCTATTTTATTGTAGTATTGTTCCTTCTTTTCTTGTGCACATGTTTGTAGGTTAGTAAAGAGTGGGGTAGGCATACAGTAAGGCAG